>NW_017306951.1:354250-361295 GCF_000935625.1 Nanorana parkeri | reverse complement strand
TCGGTGCGGGAGAGCAGCGGCGAGTCAGCGCTGGTCCAGTGGAAGGAGCTCCAGGTGGGGTCCTAATTTAGTTGGCCGGCAACTGCCTGAGGATCCCGACACGCGCGGCACCTCAGGCAGTCGCCGGCGAGCTAAATTAGGACACCACCTGGAGCTCCTCCCACCGGACCAGCGCTGACTCGCCGCTGCTCTCCCGCACCGAAGGTAAGTGAAAAAAAAAACATAGCGCAAACATCGGGGCATTTTGACAAGGAAGGCATAGTTCACTTAGGGTGCGTCTCAGGGTCCACCACAAATGTTTCTCAGTGGGATGAATTATGCCACTTAATTAGCCTTCAGATGGTTCTGGACCAACGTCTGGCTCTCAGCACTATGAAGACCCTCTGTCTGACTCTGGTTCACTAAAAGGAAATGTACCTCCATTATTTGGATGTGGTTTGGGTCACTTCTTCTTCCAGAAAAACTGATTGCCTTTTTGCCTTTGCCACTGAAAGGGTACACCAGCTTCTTGTTCCACCATCTCTAGGTGGCTTAAACAGACCATCATTCAAGTTTATTGTCTCAAGGATCTGGTTCTACCCTGGTCCACCAAGGTGCACTCTACTAGATCTGTGAGTGGATCTTGGCCTTATTGGTATCAAGCAGCTATTCCCCAGATCTGCAAGGCTGCCTCCTGTTCACACTTACTCTACATTCTACTAGGTGGATATTGCGGCCTCATCTAATGACAGCTTCAGTAATAGGGTCCTTTAGGTGACTCTTTCAACTGCAAGCATTCCCAAGTTTTTCTTTTGTTGCCTTGAGCCTATTATTAATTGTTTTCTTTGTTGCCTACCCCTCATTTGGACTGCTTTTGGAGGTCCTGAAGGAGGTCCTGCTGAGCATGTTCGGCCATGCGAAGCCACGCGAAGCAAGCTGATGTACGGCTGATTTCAGCCGAAGTACGGCTGAAATCAGCCGTACCAGCCTGAAGTGAATCGCCGAACAGTGTTCGGCTCACTTCACTTCAGGTCGGTCATTCACTCGGCTGCCTACGGCACTAGTGTGTTCCTCAATGGACTCAGAGAAAAGGATGTGAGTCCAAAATCCTATTTTTCACACAATTTAACAATGTCTTTTCACTAAAAAATCTAGTATATCCTTGAAAGTTTCTAAAGGAAAGAATGTTTTGGTTTCATGGCAATCAATTAGACTAGCTTCTGCTTTCTGTCATACTATATCAGCATAATGGAAAGGAGAATTAAGTCAAGTGCTGCAGCATAAGTGTCATAGACTTAATGAATGTTGCTCGAAGTTATGTTTGATTTAACATTCTATTTTGGAATGATTGGGGTTTCCCAAATGAAAACCACATTCACTGTTATACATTTTCCATCCTGCCCCCTTTTTTTGTCACTAAGGTCTAAATCGATTGTCGAATTGACCGCATTAACTATTAGAAAATCAAACAAACGTTCTGAAAACAAATTTTCCAACTGAAATTCTAACAATGTGAACCCAGCTTAATAAAGAATCGCCCACAGAGATTTCATCTAACTTCCTGTTGTGTCTGCAGGACACAGAGAGAAAATAACAATGTAACTAGAGATTTAGCCAATTAGTTTTCTATCTAGAGCAGGAGTGGGGAACCTCCGGCCCTAGAGCTGTGGTGAAACTACAAATCCCATGAGGCATTGCAAGATTCTCAAAGCCACAGGCATGACTCCCAGAGACAGATGCACAATGGGTTTTGTAGTTTCACCACAGCTGGAGGGCCGGAGGTTCCCCACCCCTGATTTAGAGGGTGAAAAAAACAACAACTTTGGCTTTAGACATACTTTGGGATGGTTTGGATTTGATGGGGAGACCTAAACTCAGGGGTTTCAATAACGCTGACTGCTGAAGTCGAATTGAAAAAATAAAGTGCATTTGTTGTACAAGCATGCAGGTAGGGCAATACAACACAGAGTAATTGCTCTACCTGGCTGGATATTTCTGATATAATATACTATATACAGTATGTTCTAAGCTGGGCAGAAACCTGACTATATGTTTTGAGGTTTAAATCTTTGATTTTCTGATGGTATCTGTTGAGCTAAAAACTGTCATTCACACATGCTGTTTATGATGTTTCTAAAAGAATAATTGTTCACGTACAGGAATCAATATATCAGATGAGGGAGCTTGTAAATAGCATTCTCAGATGTGGATGACAAAAGGAAATACAGGATGTTAGACAATATTTTCAGTGACTGGGTTCTCCCTAGAAAGCAAAGTATTTGGGTCTAACTGGGTGGCATGGCCCCTGAGTCATGCGAGCACAATAGCAATATTGCTCTATTCTGAGAAGCAATAATGGACTAGCTAAGTGATACATTAAGCATTATACCTTTCAGCTCTGTTAACCCTATTATTTAATTCTACAGTTGTTATAAGCTGTGTAAACATCATATCTTGTAACTACATTTTAACAATGATTGAATGCTGTTTTTTTATTGTTTTTTTTTATTGTTATGTGAACGGTGTTCACATAACAATAAAAAACCTGCTAACCACAGTAAAACCATATGGTGGACAAACCTAGACCGTGGCAGCTTTTCTCCTTTCAATCTGTTATTAACTACATATATTAATATGGATAGTATGATTTATACAATGTATGAGGACATACTATCATGTATAGTCTCCTGTTCTGTAATGTGACAATCTGCGACACACTTAAATGGTTTATTCTTTTGTCCCATGAGAGGCAGAAGACAATGAATTGAGTAAGGATGTTAGCCCTCGTTAGACAACAGGGCCACTTTTGCATAAATCATTTTGTATATTCCACAGGCGGAAATGTTTTCTTCTAAAACATTAGGTAACCAAATATTTTTTGCAATGCTTTAATTTAGAAGGAAGTCAATGCCATGAAAATTAGCACTTCCTTACTATAAATGGTGTGACTGCAGTCAATCACAAAATTGTCACATTAAACTTCCCGATGTGTTACATTTTTAGATGAAACAGATGATCCAAGATAACGTGCTACACTCAAAATTCATACCAATCAGAAGAGCTAAAATCAATCACATATATAGAACTACATTTTTCCTCCAATATGACATATACAGTATATATATATAGTCCAAAAAAAAAAGGTTAAACAACACACCTATCTAGGTACTATAAGTGCTATGAAACAGGGCTATCCCAGCTAGCCACAATTAATAGCAAAAAGTCAAATTATTGCAGCATTTCAAACAATTTATTTGCAACTTTGAAACAGATTTGTGATATATATTCTTTTCTTGAATCTTTACATAAAATTGTTTAAAGTGTTGCATTGACTTTTTGCTACATATACTTAATTAGGGTTTTTAGAGTGAACATAGGCTAAGGTGAACATCATTTCCGAAAAAGACACTCAGCTTGATATGGTGACAGGATCTCTTTAAGGGAGCAAAACTGGAAATACTATTTTTTAAAATGACTACTTTTCATGATAAATAGTATCAGATTTGCCAGATAGGTGGATTCTGGCTAGTACAAGGTTAGTAAGTATTTTTGGACAGGTTTATTACAGTATTGCATACTATATGATGTACAGTATACTATTTATAAATAGTGTACTATATATAGTATATACTATATAAAGGACAGTATATGTTGTTATTACCAATCTGATTAGCTATGTCACCTGCTTTTAACTGAATGTTACAAAACCACCATCTACTACTTTCTAGAATGTAAGCCCCTTGTTCGTGTGCAGTGTTTATTCATGTAAAGATTCTTTAGGGTCAGAAGGAAACCTGTAAATCTGTGTGTCCAAAGAGTTGCATCACATATCTCAGAGCCCAGGTCACAGTATTATGTTGTTACACAATACAATTAAATAATCAGTTTTGTGAACAGTATACAGTATACTCTATATTTTAATTCCTGTATAGTCTCTTGTAGTTTTTGTTGAGGCAGAGGAGGACTAGACTTTTGGGCGGGGGCAGTGGCATAACTAGTGACCCCAGGGCCCCGCTGCAAAAATCCATGTAGCCCCTCCTCCAGGATAGGAGGAAGAGGTCCCGGGACTGACATTAGCGGTTACCGGGATAATAAATATCCTGGTAATCAGCGGTCAACCATGGGCCCCTTCCTCCTGTCCTGGGCCCCCTCCAAGTGGCGGAACTCCACAGCCCGGTCGCCGCCTCTGCGACCCTGGTAGTTCCGCCACTGGGCGGGGGGGGGTATTTTAAATATGTGTTGGGCTGATGACACTGAAATATTTAATTATATAATTATATATAATTAGGGATGCACCCAAATTTCGGCTGCTGAAACAGTGACTTTGACAAGTGACTTTGTTGTGGCTAGACGAATGTGTCAGAGCAACTCCAAAAGCAGCTCTTGTGGGATGTTCCCGGTCTACAGTTATTCAGGACCAACCATAAGTGGGCCAAGGTAGGAAAGCCAGTGAACCGGTGACAGGATCATGAGCAGCCAAGACTCATTGATACACATGGAGAGGGAAAGCTGGCCCATGTAGTCCAAACCAATAGATGAGCTACAGTAGTTCAAACTTCTAGAAAAGTTATTGCTGGTTCAGGCAGAAAGGTATCTGAACACACAGTTTGTTGCGTATGGGGCAGACCTGTTAGGATACCCATGCTGACCCATGTCCACCACCAAAAATGCAGACAATGGGCATGTTAATGATAAAAGGTTGCCTGGTCTGATGAATCAATTTCTCTTTTCCATCATGTGGATAGCCTTGTGCATGTGTGTCGCTTACCTGGGGAAGAGATGGCACCAGGATACACTATGGGAGGAATTCAAGCCAGAGGAGGCAGTGTGATGCTTTGGGCAATGTTCTAATGGGAAACCTTGGGTCGTGACATTCATGTGAACACTACTTTGACACTTACCACCTACCTAAACATTGTTGCTTACCAAGTACACCCCTTCATGGAGAAGGTATTCCCTGATGGCAGCCGGCTCTTTCAGTAGGATAATGTGCTCTGCCACACTGCAAAAACGGTTCAAGAATGGTTTAAGGAATACAACAATGAATTTGAGGTGTTGACTTGCCTCCAGATTCTCCAGATCTCAATCCAATTGGGTATCTGTGAGATGTGCTGGAAAAAAAAGTCTGATCCACGGTGGTCCCACCTCTCAACTCAGGATTTAAAAGATCTACTACTAAAGGCTTGGTGACAGATACCTCAGCATAACTTAAGAGGTTTAGTGGAATGCATGCCTCAACGGGTCACAACTGTTTTGGCGGCTAAAGGGGGACTTTCGGCTGAAGAATTCCCAAAAGGCCCCTTCGATCTTCTGATTGATGGATGCCAGCCGGAAGGGTGCTGACAGCTGCACCCACTGTGTGAGTTTCACATAGTGTATGGCCAGCTTAAGTGAGATTGTAGGTTTGATGTGCTGTTTAACTAGTGATGGGGTCATGGAGATTGCAGGTACAATGTGCTGCTTATTCATGAATGGGGCAAATGGAGATTGCAGGTGAAATGGATAGATGAGTTATATCAATCTCTGCTGAGTACTCAAGTAAGCTGGCACCACAGAAATCTGCACACTATATTATGAAGGTTTTCATGAACATGATTAAAGTAAAACAATGTCATATTTCCAGTTCCAGGCTAAGACATGATGATCACCATAATCCTGGTCTTTGTCTCCCTTATTACTCAGTGTATATACTGGTAACTAGGTGGACACTTATCTGTGATAGAAACTGGTTACCACCTAATTCAGAGTCCATAATCTAATTCAGAAACAAATCTGGGACGATACCAAGAAAACAAAGCATCAATTCAAGATGTGATCTAAAGCCTTATTGGTTCACAGGTTGGTAGAGATAAAGAACAGGAAATAGAAGCAGGAACAACCTACAAGAATGGCAAAGCTCTGCCACAAGAAAAGTACACCTAACAAGAAATGTTACAGCCAAGCAGAGATAGCCTGGCTAATTAGGGTGCACACCCATGTGTATTGGAAGAGATGCACATTTAGGGGGTTATTTACTAGGTTGCCGAAAGGCCTGTATATCATATATCGGCTGTCTTCGGTTCAGCCAAACATGCTCAGCATGTTCAGCTTAGCCGAGGTGAAGAACATGTTGAACTCAGCCGATCCAACATTTGGAACGGCTAAGCCGAAACGCCAGGAGTCCATTCGTTGCTGTACGCCCCTATTCTCATAGGGGCCTGAATGGCTGTGTGTCAGAAAGCCAGGACTAGAGGACGAGTTTCGCCGTTCGCGCATGCGCAGGTGCCTGTTGTGGACCATAGGGCCATAATAGGTGCGGCATCGTTGCGTGAACGTGCGCGGGTGTGTACGCGACGTGCGCGTGTTCGTGCGCACGGGCACGCGCCGACGTGTTAAGTGAACAATTGGTGCCAACTGGGCTATAAAGGCTGTGTACTGATATCCTCCATTGCTGTCTGCTCGTCAGCTTTCTGTGGTTTGTTCCTGATTCCTGTTTTTGACCCGGCTTGGATATTCTCTATTGGTGCTCTCTCCTTGTTGACCCCGGCTTGTTCTTGACCCTGATTTTGCCTACTCCTTTGTACTGCGTTGCCGGCTCATTGATGACCTCGGTTTGCTTGACCATCTCTCTGCCTTGTGATTCTGCTTCCAGGTCCTGTCAGCTCTTTGGTTCCTCCTTGGAACATCTCATCCTGCTTCCTACCTGGATCCACACATTGCATCTCACAGCGGAAACAGGCTAACCAGCCTCTGGCACCCTTGCCCCTCTGCGCACTGGTGCCCCTGTAACCAATCCAGGTGCTCCAGGACCGGAGCAGTGAGAGAGGCCGCCCTCATCAACTCAGACTCCCCTAAGGTACGTGACACAGTGAGTGAATAGCTGAATGCTGCTGAACAGCGTTTTGCTTGGTTTCTCTGCTTGCTACCTCGGAGTAAACAAAAGAAAAAAACCCGGCATGGGTCCGCCCTCCCGATGCATACCAGAGCTAAAAATAAAAAAAGTGTGTGGTTCCCCCCCAAAGTCACATGAGGCCCTTTAGGTTTGGTAGGAATTTTAAGGAGAAACTCCACCCCCAAAACATGGGGG
>NW_017306951.1:331889-353627 GCF_000935625.1 Nanorana parkeri | reverse complement strand
GGGGGGGGGGGGGGTGGGGGGGGTGGGGTCCTCCCTAAAATTCCCAACCAGGCCCTTAATCAGGGCAGCAGCCTGGAAGGGCAGGAAAGGGAGGGGGATGAGTGAGGGCCCCTCCCCCTTCCCTGCAATACCCGGCCACATGCTCTCGGCACTGGGAGGGTGCTTTTGCAGGGGTCTCCCCCTGCAAAAGCACTTTGGCCCTGTGCAGATGGGGACAGGAGCCTCTTACCCACAAGTCCTGACCCGTTGGTTGGGGGGGACTGCGGGCAGGGGGGTTATTTGCATTGGGGTACCCCTTCAATAAAGTGGGCCCCCAGATGCTGCCCCCCTTGTGAATTAGTAAGGGGTACTTGTGCCCCTACTCATTTACTAAAGGGTTAAAGTCAAAGAGTAAGTAAAGAAACCAGACTTTAAGAAAAATTCCTTTAATTGAAAAGAAAAACAAAGTTGTTGAGAAGTCATTTAATAAAAAATAAAAATCTCGATCCACCGAAAAATCAAGGCTCAATCATGACATCCAGCGTTGTTTCAGGACTATTTGGTGCTAAAAGGAATTAAACTATAAGGCCTATATAAGGCCTATACCTATATAACCTTACAGCATACATTCCCAGGTTGTAAATTCGATGAGGACAAAGCAAGGAGGCCCTTGTCCCCATTGACACAGGGACAAGGTGCTTTTCCAGGGGGGACCGCTGGAAAAACACCCTCCCAGTGTTGAGGGCATGCAGCCTGGTATGGCCGGGGGTGCACTCTCTCAGCCCCCCCCCCCTTCGTTTTGCCCTTCCAGACTGCTACCTGGATTAAGGGTCTGGTTGGGGGTTTTAAGGGGGACCCCACGTCCCCCCCCCCATTTTTTGGGGGGGGGGTTCCTCCTTAAATTTCCTACCAGACCTAAATGGCCTGGTATGACTTGAGGGGGGGGGGGGGGTGGGGGGGGGGGATCCTCACACACTTTAAACATTTATTTTTAACTCAGGAGGTCCCTCCTAAATTTCCTACCGGACCTGAAGGGTCTGGTATTGATCCGAGGGGGACCACATGCCGTTACATTACATTATTGCTTCACAGACCGTTCTGCCCACTTAGCATATGCCTTCCGCTGGGCTGAGCTGTTTGGCTGCCTTCGCTGCTGTACGGGCTATTTTGAATAATGTGAATAGTGTGTGAATAATGTCTAAATGGCTAATTTTTTATCATGGGTCTGATGTTGGGCATTAGTAGTGCAATTCTTCTGGTGAAAAATATAAATGTTTAAATTTATTTGCAAGGCTCTGAGAATGAAGATTCTGCTATTATTCTGTCTTATCTCAAGATATGGGATCAATAATTTAGAAATAATACAAATACATTTTTGTGTGAAAGCTTCTAAGATGCTAACATTTATGGAAAATTTTCATTGACATTTTTCACACCTGGATTGTAAGTAACAAAAACATTTAATCTATAGAAAAAAATGGTCCAGTGGCCTCCTGTTGTGTTATCCATAAACTTAATAACTGTAATTGGTGGGTGGATGAGATAGTTTTGCAGATGTCTACAAATCTTTGAACTGGAACTTGCTGTACCCTTCTCTCCAGACCACCTTCAGAGCCCCTCCCTGCTGGCATCCAGGCTTCCAATCAGGTAAGTACGCTCTTACTAATAATTTTCCTTAATTATAGTAACCCTTCTGTTACCTGGCCCCTTTTCTACTCTGTCATGTAGGCTCTGTACTTTTCGTTATTTTTGCTATGGTTTTATCAGTTAGCAAATACACATTTAATGCTTATCATACTGAGTGAGAAGTGAAGAGATTTAGTTACAGCTCAATAGTAACCAATGAAATTTAGAAAAATTCAGAAATCAGTAGACGCCTCATATTTGAGGTTTGTCTCCCAGAAAACTCAGGAGTCACCAGATATCTGAGAGTCGCATGCCCTTCTGCCATCTGGTTCCCTCACAGACAGACCCAGCCAGCCCAAATCCTCCCTCAGACATTGTATAGCTCCCCTCCTTCCCCTGTTGCCACATTTAACTCTGGGAGAATATAGAGATGCTATTTGAGTGCTGTTGACACAACTGGGAGATAACCCAGATTAGAAGTAAACATACAGCAGGCTGAATGATCAGTGTAAACACGTAGAGCAGTGGTTCACAACCTTCTTTCATTGGGTACCCCTTGGCAGCCCTTTTTCCTAAACTGTTCTCTACCCTTCCAAATCCGAGTGTGTGCTTGGCAGCATGCTGTGAGTGCTGGCGGTGGACCAAGCAGGAGGGTGATGTAAGATCACTCTGCTCTCCTGCTCCTGTCCAAGAGGCCTGCACTTCTGCATACCTTGGGAACTTTTGTACGTCAGTAGGTCATAAAATGGGGATGTGATAGGGGAGAGAGTAGGAGGCAGGGGAAAAATAGGTTGCATATCGTGTTTAAACAGTGCCAATGGTTGTGGCATACTGCAGTGAATTGAAGAGTTTAATAACAGTGGTGAACGAAAAAATGTTCTGGCATCATTATGAGAATAAAATGTCCCTGCATCTGTGGTGTCAGTGGGAGAAAAAATGCTGCTGTATTGGCATCAGCGGGAAGAAAAGATTGCCTCTGTATTTGTGTCAGTGGAATAAAGGAGGGAAGCTGGGGTGGGGGGACTCTTTTGGGTGTACCATATTGTAGTGGTGTCTCCAGAGTTATCTTGGAGCCTGTTTGGGGTATGGCCTGTGACACTGGATTCGCTGGATCTGGGGCTCCCCTGTGGGTTTTTTGGGCCACTGTAGTTAGGTATTCGTCCTTGGGATGTTTGGGCACAAAGTGTAGTGGAGGGGGATCAATTTTGTAGAGTGGATTGGGTCTCATTTGATGGAGGGACCTTGGTGGATTGGTGGCTATGGTGGCCCTGATCTCCCATGCAGATTTTAATACAGCGGCCAAATGACAGGTGGACATACTTGTATGTCCTGTTTATATACATTGTACACACACAAAGCTGCTGCTTCCGCTGTCACAATACAGCAGCAAGCATTGGCTAAAGGCACAGATCTGACTGGACATACATTCTAGTACTGTTTATATTGGTGAGCTTGCCCCTTCCTCTCACAACAAAGAAGGATGATTATATAAATTAATCCATTCATTAAATCCTTCAGTTGCAGTGGAGAAAAGCTTGAGATCAAAAGTGGTGGTGGTGGTGGAGGGTTTAAAGGGCCACTGGCCACAAGTGCCAGCAACTGCCAGTGATGGGGAAAGGGAATAGGGGTTTTAAAATGTCACTGAAAACCAATGCTTGTTGGATTATTTTTCCTATTTTTTGGGGGTCGGGGTTGAAGTGCCACTAACCACCAATTATGGGGTGGGTGGTTGAATGCCACTGTCCACCAACAATTGTTGGATTATTTAAGGGGTTTTGAATGGCATCTAGCCATTTCACACAATGCATTTTCAATACAGTGCAATTTTATCCAGGGGACATTCTTCCACTAATAACTGACGACATGCTCTTGCCTTGAGTGAGTGACTTTTAAAAGGCTAAGTGCACCTTAATTTGTTTTTAGGTACCCCAATACCAGTATGTTTCTCCATTTCCAAAAGATTGTAGCAAAGAGATCACCTTGGGGTATTTACTGTGTAAAAAGGGGTAATTTTTGGGGGTGTTCTTCGGGTATTTATAATTTTTGACAGGGAATCAAATGGGTTTTAGCCATTACGGTATCACATATTCTGAAAATTCATTGTTCCAGATGTCATGTGGGGCTTCTGGGCATATATGAAGTTCTGCCATGTCTAGGTAGACAATTGCCTTGATCATTGCCATAAACATGAGCATACAGTTCTGTGTATGAAGCAAACTGCAGCTTCTACTTTGGCAGATTTCTTCACCATGACAATCTTGCACATTTCCTTTTCAGTAACTACTTCCCGAGAGTTAAGCCATTGTTGGATCAATTGCCCCAGGTATTTGTTGACAGTTGGAGTGTAGAGTTCATATTGAAGAGTTTCCATTATTAATATCTCTAGTGGTGTGCATTTTTGTTGCAGCACTCTGCGGTAAATTGAGATGGATAGATGCTCACATATATTTTGGTGGCTAAGATAAAGGAGTCTGTGACTATAACCTTGTAGATGTCTTTGTCACTTGTGGCATATGGCAGCATTCTGTCTAGTATACTGACCGCCAGGCAAAAAAATTAATGTCAGTGGTATCTTTAAAGGAGAACTATGGGGTTAAGGCTTTTCCCCATAGTTCTCCTTAGGGTAACGGAATTACACAAACTAGCGTCCTTCCGTCACCCTAAGCTCAGTATACCGCGAGTTGCAGCTCGCGGTAAATTGAAACGCCACAGTATACCGCGAGCTAATGCTCGCAGTATACTGAGACGCTGAAGCGGATCACGACAATTATGCCGGGATTCGCCCAGCTGCGTGAGTGACAGCTGGCTCTGCCTATCTAGAGGCAGAGCCAGCTGTACCCCGCCCCCTCCCCCGTCCGATCCGCCAGTCAGCGCTGGCGGATCAGAGCGGGGAGGGGGGAATCCAGCCCCTCCCCAATCATGGCAGAGAGCTGTGACAGGATCGAGAGGTGAGCGAACGCCAGTATGTGTTCGCTCACCTCCCGATCTACTGAGCCGACCTGTGACAGTCTCATTGTCACAGGTCAGCTAGAACTATGAGGTGAGTGAAAAGCACTCACCTCACAGTTCTCCTTTAAGTGGATGTGAATCATCCGGTCCACTCTGGCCATGCAGTCATAGTCATCCAATCAGGGGAGAAAGTAGAAATCACAGGGCCCCATAGCAAAATTTTGTATGTGGCCCTTTGATTTCTAGTTATGCCCTTTGCAGAGCCCATCTGAGATCCCACACAGCCCACCTGAGAGTGACCCTGCAGAGCCCACCATAGACTCTCTATGGTGGGCTCTGTAGGGTCTCAGGTGGACCTGGACTTGTGAGAAAACCCAGGTTGTGCACTACCAGGTGGCGCCATCATATTTCTGGTGGGAGCATATTCAGGATTTCCTGATCTGTCCGGAAATAAATCTAGCACAAGCTTATTTTGTCAAAGGGTGCTAAATCACAGCTACTCACTAGTGTGTCACCCTGTGTTTTTCACGACTTGATATTCCTGAACCCATGATGTAGAGTGAAGGGGTAGAGGAGAGCTATAAGCAGTCAGGCAGAAGATGCCTCTGACACACCTGAAAATGTCAGAGGTGTCAGAAATAGCGCCACAACTAAAGCAACAACAGTAGGTCAACAGTTTCTACTTTCATCTATTGTTCACTTTAAATTAAACCTGCCAAATAGACAAATAGCATATAGCATATAGATGGTCAAATAGATAGACAGCAATTGCTGTCCTGCAGCTAAAATTGCTAACTGCTTGGTTGTCTTTGGTGTCATCAGTGAAGCTAGATCCCCTGATATATTCTTATTTCAGATCAATAATTTAAAGCCAGAAAATCAGCATAACCAGGCAACTAATATTTTCAGAAGAATATAAAGTGTTGTGCAAACTGTTGGTGCCCAATAAATCCTGTATGATAATGATGATGATAATAATAATATCAAAAGATAACGGCCTCTGTATTTCTCTGTTATTATATTAGTACAGCTATACTTCTTAGGGATTACTTGATTTTTACATTTTTCCTTTGTATTGCCATGAAAGCAGAAATATCAGGCTGTGTCTCCTGCCCAATGTTTTAGCCCTATCTCTTGCCTGAGCTCAGTGCTGAGAACAGAGACCCAAAACTGTCAAAGAACAAATGTGCTGCCAGGGTTACATGAGGAAAAACCAATGGCTTTGTTGAATGAAAGTCTTACTCTCAGAATAACTGGCAGAATGTGCCAGTTATCACATCAGTCCTGAGCTCAGCTAGAGACACAAGACAGCTGCCACGGGGTCCCTGAAATTTCTGCCTTGACAATCTTTGATAATCTCTTGTACAAGACCAACTATACAGATGTTGGAAATTCTTTAACTTTTTAAGAACAAATCTTGTTCCTCCTGTGTTGAGAAAAAACAAACTTCAAAACCGTTAGTGTTTTGCCATTACAATCACAAATAAAAGCCAATACAAAGTTGACACACTAAACAGAAGCATTTTAATTTTTAGTGCAAACAATTACTATTGTCTCAGCTTATGCTACAAAATGAAGGCATTTTCTAACATTATTTCATCCTTTATTACTAATGTAACACTATGCTGAATTCTACTACTCAATTGACGTTATACAAATTACTGCCTTAAAGGAAATGCAGAACAGTTTCTAGTGTGGGCAGTGCTTAAATTATACTCTATACACCCTCTTCCCTTTACAAGCCAACTAAAAATGTAAATTATTATCATGGCTGCAAAGAATGAAGGTGTCACTTACCTTTCGGAGCCTGAAGTGACGAAGGAGGCCTCTCTTACAACTCCAGTCCTAAAACCCCTGAATAGCAGATTTACTTCTTGGGAGCCTGTAGACAGAAAAATCTGAAGGGCCTTATACACTCTGCATCCTTTAGAATCCTCCACCATACACACTGCATCCTCCAGAATTCCCCCACTATACACCCTGCCTTCTCCAGAATCCCCCCACCATACACCCTGCATCCTCCAGAATCCCCCCACCATATACCCTGCATCCTCCAGAATCCCCCCACCATATGCCCTGCATCCTCTAGAATCCTCCCTACCATACACCCTGCATCCTCCAGAATCCCCCACCACCACCATATACCCTGCATCCTCCAGAATCCCCCCCACCATACACCCTGCTTCCTCCGGAATCCCACTACCATAAGCCCTGCATCCTCCAGTATCCCCTTACCATACACCCTGCGTCCTCCAAAATCCCCCTTACATACACTCTGCATGCTCCAGAATCCCCCACCACCATACATCCTGTTTCCTCCAGAATCCCCCTACCATACACCATGCATCCTCCAGAATCCCCCAGACATACACCCTGCATCCTCCAGAATCCCCCCACCATATACCTTGCATCCTCCAGAGTTTCCCCACCATATACCCTTCATCCTCCAGAATCCTCCACCATATACCCTGCATTCGCAAAAATTCCCCCTATAAGTCTAATCTAACATTTCCCCTGCCACTACTTTTTATTATTATTATTATTATTATTTTTTTCAGCCTGCATGAGATTATTTACCACCAAGCCTGTGACTTCCAGTCTACGCAGCTCACCGAATCCTCGGGAGAGGAGGGAGGGTGGATGAGAGCAATTGAAAATGAAAGTCTTGTTTCCGACTACCACACACACATTTTGTGATGACAATCTTCAGGAAGAAAGCAACACAGGAGATGCACGTCTGGAATGCAGAGTAGGCGGGATCAAGGTCAGGTGCAAGCCGTGTTGAAGCAGAGCGGGCGAGGAAGTACCAGACAGCAGGAAAACGCATAGTCAAGGGACAAGCCAGGATCAGAGCTGGGGAGACAATGAAGTACCAGGACAGTAGATGAAGAGCAGAGTCAGGAACAAGGCCGGGGTCAGGAACACAGAAGATCAGCAGGATGGTCAATACAAGCTGCGTTGGTAACTGGAACAAAGGTCAGGATACAGGATCTCGGAATCAACAGCTGATGATAACTCAGCGCTGAACATCAGGGAGTCACAGTTTAAATAGCCCGTCTGGCGCCAGAATCTGTAGCATGGGCACATCCACACACAGGTGCACGCCCAGGCCTGGTTCTGTGGACCATACCATGCATCTACGCAGATACTCGCACAGCTTTACTGACACAGGCTTCTCAAGGGACTTCTTGACAGATAGCTTTGCTGGCTTTTTCAGAAATTTAAGGGATGCAAGCCCCACCCAGCCATTTTCTATTTCTCTTTCTTTGTTTAAAATGATCTTGTAAATTAACTGTTAATTAACGGATGCGGCAGACGAGGGTGCTGTTACATCCACAGCAGCTATTTTGAATATATTTTGATGCTTTAACATACTGCTTTATTTGTGAATACATTTATTTCCTCCCCTTCCCCTTCTGTTTTGTTGTCAATTTTGTATCTTGTTATTGTTTCCTCTGTTTTGTGTTTTTTTTTCAATGCTTATTCAAAACAATAAAACTAAGTTATTAAAAAAAAAAAATCCTACTCACAGTGTCCTTAATTACAACAAAAATCTGCGCTCTTGGAAAATGAACTAAAATATTCAAATGGTGGTCCTAAAGCTGCTATGAGAGGTGTTGAATGTGAAAGTATGAAGTGTAGTCACAGCGCTAAAAGGTTTTTTGAGTGTCCTTAATGTAACAAAGAGTTAAACTCTCTATTACATTTATTTATTTAACAAGTTTGTGTGCTTAACCCAGATTTTCAGGTGTATTGCAATGATTCAAACATGGAAAATCTGGAAAACAGGAAATGTGGCTGACATGACAACTGGAAAATGGAGGAATCTCAGCTAAGATTGGTCATCAGATCTACTAATGACCTCCTATCCACACTCCAGAACCTGAAGCAGTGGTGGGAAGAAGTCTCTGTTTCTGTCAAACACCTGCATCACTAAGGCACATTCTAACAGGATTTTCTTGCTGGTGGGGGGTAAAAGTGGAGGGAGGACAAAAGAACTTACATCAAGGCCCTGAAAACGACTACTGAGCTACTGAGGACAGGTCTGTTAGCTGGAAAAAAGGTTAAATGTTAATTGCATATAATGATGCCGCTCTCATTGACAACTTGACTATGACTATGCTAAGACCTCTCCTGCTACCTCTCCCCAACATTGACTTACTTTGTGTTAGGATCAAGGACAGTAGGGAAGTCGTCGCAGGGCTTCATCAAATTTTTGCTATGGGGCCCATGATATGTTGTTATGCCCTTGTTTCTTTCCCTAATTATGTGAGTGAAAGTCATACAGGAAAAATTGCATTTTGTAGTCTTTTTCATTCACATGCAAGCACAAATGCAAGAAAATGGATAACTTGGCCATGTGTCAACAACAAGTCTATATAAAGACCTCTTTATTTGTCTATTTTGAATATAAAGAAAAATTATTTACCAAAGGTGAGAAGCTAACAGGAAAGCCAGTTATCATCCAACAACAATACAGGCATCTCTGATTGAAAATGTCACATTCATGGTTCAGCTGCTATGAAAACTTGTCAACTGCTAAAGCTAGATGACATCACTAGCTGTCAATACTTGTGCAGCCAGATGGCAACATTTTCTTAACACTGATTGAAACATTTTTTCGGAAGCACTAATGTCATAACTATACTCATAGGATTTGAAACAATGATTTGCTTATATTTGGAGTTTTAAATACACAAGTATACAGTACTTATATATACTTCCAAATGCAAATTACAGGGTTGGACCATGGGTTGGATATGGAGGAATGAATGTTCAATTGACCTCTGGCGGTATCTCTTAGAAAATCCAGTAGTGAGATTTGATGGACCCGTCAAAGCCCTCCAAGTGTCTTCTGTTGCATCAAGAGGCATTTTACTATTATTGTGCATTCTTTCTAATATGAAGTAAATATCAAACAATTAATAATAAAAAGACTTATTGCATTTTCAATCTCACAATTACTTTGACAGGTGAGCAGATATAGGGCTCAATTGAGTAAGCTATAATGGGTGTGTGTTATTTGAGGTAATAAGTAATAACCATAATTTTCATCTCTCTTTAGCTTACATTGCTGAAATATTGGTCAATATGGCAAATAAAGATAGTTATAGCTTATTAAACTGAGTCTTTAGCATATCATTTGTAAGCTTACATAATAAGCAGAACTCCAGATATAATCTGAAAGCAGAATCCAAAATATAATGTAGCCCAGGTGCAGCCATTGTCCTGGTACAGCATTCTCCCTCTTAAGAGGTAATTGCTGCTGCCCGGGATGCCTGCAGTGGAGGTTTGTGGGAACTGCAATAAACAGCCTGGAAAGACTGTATTGAACTAGGATAGCTAAACTACAATTCCCAGGCTGTGGGGGAAGGGGGTGAAGTGGGGTGGCAGAGTGTGTGGAGAAGGCCCGCCCAGTGGGAACTGAGTGAGCAAGTGAGCAGACACAGGTGACAGGGCGGCTGGCTGAGATACCAAAGAAGCCAGACCCAGCGGTGCTGCATATTAACTCCTGCCCCAGATCGAGTGAGAGAGCTACTTCAGTCAGCAGGACAGAGAGTTGCGGCCTGGATGAACGAAATGATTGCTTCAGCTAAAACCGGTACATAGTGTGCCACAGACCTGGACCTGGAGGACTGCACCATTATTCCCCTGAGGTAGACAGTCATGGTATCCAGTCTTCACAGAGCAAATGGAGGATAAAGGCAAGTTAGCTGGAGGAGGCGGAGGACGCGTGTCTCCACGCTGACCAACATTGAACTACCATCTCAGCATCAGGTCGGGTGAGCGGCCATTGGCCATAACATTACTGTTCTTCAGTCTGCTGAATCAATAGAGTTTGGGCCCCTACGTCGGCTAGCCTGGGACTATCTCTACTGGCCATTAGGGAGTGGAATTGGGATTTTTGGGGCTGAGCTGCAATTAATTTGATGCTATATTTGGTGTGGCATCATATTTTAAATACAGCGCAGTACAGTGTGGTATATTACTCAGTCAGTCACAGCTGACTTCTTCTACATCAACGTAAAGGTGAGGGGGCTGCCATCCTCAAGGCCACCAGGAAGTATCCTCACATAACATAGAGACAGACGGTGCCATCTCCTAGTGTAAAAACGTTTATTAAATATAGAGATAATTCTTTATAGAAAGCTACTCACATGGAGATGCATAGAAATGGCAATGTAATGACAAGAACTGTTCAAGGGGGCTGCTCCCCTGAAACGCGTCAGCTGGTTGGTCTTCTTTGGGACCTGCTTGTCATTACATTGCCTTTTCTATGCTTCTCCATGTGAGTAGCTTTCTATGAGAAATATCTCTATATTTAATAAATGATTTTACACTATTGAGAATAGAGAATTACTAATCACTGTTGTCTGCAAGCCATGCTATTGCAGTGATCCGTTGCTGTAGGAAGATGGATCTCTGTTCCTGGAGGGCCACTGGAACTCCCAGGAAACATTGACATCAGAGATTATGTCACTGGGATTTCCTTTGTAAACACAGTGTGGGCAAATTGTTGCATGATAGACAGATAGGCTTAGCGCTGCACCCCGGCCTTCATTTAAAGTGACATTAAACCCTCAGATTTTTTAACATAAACCAATACTGTAATGTGTGCCTTACTGTAATCCATGGTTGTTTCCCTTCTCTTTGCTGCTCTTCCTTTTAAATCCTCATGTCTTCTCATGCTTGGGGAGAACTTCCCTTTGCAGCTGAGTGCCTCTTCCTGTAGTGCTGGCTCAGGTTGTGAACCTACACACTGACACCATGTAGCCATTCCAGAGACAAGGCAGTCTGCTGCAAAACAGAAGTTCTGCAGAGCATGAGAACAGATACAGATTTAAAAGGAAGAGCAGCAAAGAGAAGGGAAACAACCATGGATTACAGTAAGGCACACATTACAGTATTGTTTTATGTTAAAAAATCTGAGGGTTTAATGTCACTTTAAGCTAGCAAATCCTGTAATGAATCTGCTGGATCATGTGTTCAGGTGCTGGTAGGCACTTCCATTTTGAAATGGTGTCATGGCTAATAGCCATGATTTAGTACAGCAGAATGTCTAAAGTGGCTATAGTTTAGGTGTACTGACCGTTTAATGGTTTAATTTGTTTTCTTCCCTCCCCTGAATTGGTAATGATTAGCAATTGTTTTCCAAAGTTTTTGCAAAACTTGTGCGATTATGATCCTTGGAAGAGCTAGTGACTACAGTTTTAGGGTTATCATATTTCCAGATTTTATAAAGTGATGAACAAAACACTTGCTAAATACAATGAACCCACTAATAAAATTACATATATATACGGTTGTCTCATAGAAGAATTACTGCAGTTACAACTTCATAGAAAACCGTGATGAAGATTATAAGAATTGGGTTGCATTTAAGAAAAATCTGTTTGAGGTATAGCACATAAGGCTTAGCTATGTGACTTTACTTGACTTTGTAGCAAAAGCACAGCAAACAAGTAGTACATACTATGAATAGAAGTCACTAATAAAAAAGCATTGAACTGCTGGAACAGACTGATAAACATATTGGAACACTATTCAGATTCAATGTGCGGAATTTGGGAGGCTCAATTATTCATTGAGTTAAAGTGTACTGTATCTCTAGCTAAGACTAAGAGCTCTAAAACTCTAGCTTCATTAAACTTTTTTGTAGAACTATAAAGCTTAGTCCTCCCGTAAAGTTTTAACAGAGGTGAAACTGTGGGATTTGTGACTGCATTAGGCATACAGGGTTCATTTTAGAGGATAATAAATTTACACTGCTAAGATGGAAAAGCAAATGCTCCTTACCAGGGGCGTATCTGGCGCGAGGCAAACAAGGCGTTTGCCTGGAGCGGCAGATTCCCTGAGAGCGGCACTTGCTGTGGTTCTCTCCCCTTGATAAATTGTATTTATCAAGGGAAGAGAACCGGAGGCTATCGTAGCAGCGGGGATGAGGCCGGCCGGCGGGGACGAGGACGGCGCGTTGCGGCAGTGTCCATTCTGCTCCTTACTGCACAGAGGGGGATCTGTGACTAAACGATCCTGAGCTCTAACTTCAGCCCTTCTATGTTAGAAAGCTTATAGTTAGCTTTCCTAATCAGGCCCCTTAATGGGACCCCTAGCAGCCGTGTGGGCTACTATGGCTATTGTTCAGCCACTGCTGCACTGCCAACATGCCGCTTTGCCTGCCAGCCCCCACCCCCATATGACTGATTAAGGTGCCTTATTATAAGACCGGCCCTGGTTAGCAAATGCACAATCAAATGGCAATAAACTTACAAATACGAGTCAGTATGAAGAAATTCAACAAAATGTGCGATAAATAGGTAAGCTATATACAAACCATCAATGTACCTTTTCATTATCCCTATATAGGATGTCACAAGTTATTTATAATTGCCATTCTTGCATTAGGGTAAATATCTCCTTATTTATTATGTATTATAGAAATATTATTAATAATGTATTATAATATATATTTATACATATTTATTTATACACATTTCTAAAATGCCCGGAATGTCAACAACACCACATCATTTTTAATGTGATTAATACAACTTTGTTGATATGTAAGTACATAAAACATTAATAATAAGAAAAATGTGAACAAAACATAAATTATTGAATCTAGTTGTTTACGGAATGGAAACCATTTTTAGTTCGCAGCAAGAATATATATCAAGCTGCTATACAGGCCTCCCCATCGTTGTACATTTTTTATGTACTGCTTGATAAATCATACAATAAGAATTACATTGTACATCTTATTGTATGGTTTATCAAGCAGTTCAGAACAAATGTACAATACGTGGTTATATTAGTAAAATCTGTATTGCATTTACATGTATTAATTATGTAGAATGCATATGTTGAAAATATAATACACCTTGCAGCAAATGTGTAGCATGCAATGTAAATGCAATCTGTACTACTTGATAAATCATACAATAAGACTTTTAATTTAAATCTTATTGTATGATTTATCAAGTAGTACAGCACATGAATAAATTAGTAATATCTGTATTGCATTTACACTGCATGTCACTGAACACTTGCTGTAAGGTGTATTGCATTTTCAACATATGCATTCTACATACACTTCATTGCCAAAAGTATTGGGACGCCTGCCTCTACACGCACATGAACTTTAATTGCATCCCATTCTTAGTCCGTAGGGTTCAATATTGAGTTGGGCCACCCTTTGCAGCTACAACAGCTTCAACTCTCCTGGGAAGGCGTCCACAAGGTTTAGGAGTGTGTCTATGGGAATGTTTGACCATTCTTCCAGAAGCGCATTTGTGAGGTCAGGTACTGATGTTGGACGAGAAGGCCTGGCTCCCAGTCTCCGCTCTAATTCATCCCAAAGGTGTTCTATCGGGTTGCGGTCAGGACTCTGTGCAGGCCAGTCAAGTTCCTCCACCGAAAACTCGCTCATCCAGGTGTGTGGAATTTTTTTTTTAAAAAACTACTTGTCCAAGGGCTAAAGCGTGGCCCAATCTACTTGTCCCAATACAAAAAAATAGTTTTAATAAAAACTAGGGATGCCCCAATAGCGTTTTTTCGGTATCGAGTACGTGTACCGATATTTTGCTTTCGGTACTCGCTAATACCGATACCGGTGCTTCTGCTGGCATGGAGCCTGCTTCCCGGGTAATCAAAAAGCCGGACAGCGGGTAATGACATGACTTATTGCACAGGTGGCAACCTATCACGGTACCACACTTGAATTCACTGAGCTCCTGAAAGCAACCCAATCTTTCACAAATGTTTGTAGTAGCAGTTTGCATGCCTAGGTGCTTGATTTTATACACCTGTGGCCATGGCGGTGATTGGAATACCTGAATCCAATGATTTGGAGTGGTGTCCCAATACTTTTGGCAATATAGTATATAATATATAGATGTATTGGTTAGAAATGGCACAGGGTCGGTTCCTGGAGTGTTGAGGTGCATTGCCAGCCCATTAATTTTGAGTGGGAGGTCTAGCCCAACACACGTTAACAGGTGAAAACAGGTGTGTGTTAATGCAACATACCTCAGTGGAAAACTGTGAACTTAGCCTTGTTTTTGAATGATGACCACCAGGTGGCCCTAGGTGATGTTGACAGGTGGTATGTTTTAAACACTGTGGAAAGCTAGTATTTTAGGGTTAGTTCACACCATATGCAGTGCGTTCCGGTCCGATTGTGGCCGGTACGCACTGCATCGCATTGTGACCGGCTCACTTTTTTGCCGGGCTGGAGGCGGCGTGTCAGTACAAGTACATGTACCGATACTTTTGAGCTCCAAGACTAGACTAGAGAAAAAAATTAGGAAGCAGCTGTCATTTGTAAGGAGCACACGGAGCTCCTGGAAAATAGATGCCAAAAGTATTGGGACGCCTGCCTCTACATGCACATGAACTTTAATTGCATCCCATTCTTAGTCCGTAGGGTTCAATATTGAGTTGGCCCTCCCTTTGCAGCTACAACAGCTTCAACTCTCCTGGGAAGGCATCCACAAGGTTTAGGAGTGTGTCTATGGGAATGTTTGACCATTCTTCCAGAAGCGCATTTGTGAGGTCAGGTACTGATGTTGGACGAGAAGGCCTGGCTCCCAGTCTCCGCTCTAATTCATCCCAAAGGTGTTCTATCGGGTTGCGGTCAGGACTCTGTGCAGGCCAGTCAAGTTCCTCCACCCCAAACTCGCTCATCCAGGTGTGTGGAATTTTTTTTTTAAAAACTACTTGTCCAAGGGCTAAAGCGTGGCCCAATCTACTGGAGGCTGGAGGGGGCGTGTCAGGCCATAAAAGTGAATGGCACCATAGCCATGCCCTCCGGCCGCAATGTGATTGCCTGCACGAGATCGCAAGGCACATTGTGCCTACAGTCCGGTCCGATCAACATAGTGCTTGCAGCATTTTGATCGCACCGCGCCGGACCGGACTGCAGGCACAATGTGCCTTGCAATCCTGTGCGGGCGATCGCATTGCGGCCGGAGGGCGTGGCTACGTTGCCATTCACTTCAATGGCCCGCCACGCCCCCTCCAGCCCGGCAAAAAAGTGAGCCAACCACATTGAGATGCAGTGCGTTTCGGCCAGAATCGGACCGGAACGCACTGCATATGGTGAGAACTAACCCTAAAGATATGTAGAATAACAAATCATCTGCGATATTCTGGGGGAATTGTGTGGATATACTGTACCAATTACTCTAATAATGCACTGTATGTAACAGTATGTAGTATGTAATACTCTTGACCCATAGTAGAGTAGGCTCAGGTTTTACTTCACCATACCTCTTTAAGCCCCTCCCACTGTTACAGAAATCTGGCCCCCAACCACAATATGCTGCCGTGTGCATCACGCATCACTTCTCTGCTAATGGTGCCAAAGGCATTTTGCCTTTACTCCCGGAATGTTGGCCTTTTCTTACAAAAGTCTGTGGCCAATTGTTTAAATATGTGATTGTGTGGGTGTGGCTACAAAGAGAAGCGCGGTTCTGTGGATGTGGTTAAAAGGAGATGTTATCAATGGGGTATCTCCTTATTTGAAAATCTATTAACTTTACTTTTTAGAATAACCTTAAAGAAATGTGTAGACCCATACCTCTGGCAAAAGATAATCAACTGTGTTTTGTGTCATGCTTTTTACACATGCAGACATATAGGGATGTCATCTCATGTATTTTTTAAACAGATAAAGATAAAAGAGTATCATTATTTGCTATGGATAACACATCTACACTGCTTTAAAGGACATGTTTTCCTTTCTGACTGTGTTTCATGTTAAACCCATATATAGGTTGTAACATGAAACATGGTTCACAACCCTACATCCACTCTCCTTTACTTACCTAAATCGCAGGGTTCTTCTCCCTGCCGGCTTGTTTACGTGTTTGAATTCAGTGCGGCTGTGCACGGCTCCACCCACTTAGCCGCATCATCCATTCACAGATCCTTTGACCGCTTCTGGGAACTGAGAAACTACAAGTCCCATCAGCCATTTCAGCAGAGGAACTTATAGTTCGCAATGGAATGCAAGTACTGTGATTTCACCACACTTGTAGTCCACTGACACTTCCTCCCATCCATGTTACTGCACGTCTGTACCTTGGTAAGGACATGGACGAGAGGAAGAGTCTGCAGGAGCCAGAGCATTGATCCCGTGATCCACTGATCGCATTTGCAATGGTTTACTGGCTCCAATATAAACGAATAATAAATGCAATTTTTTAAAGATGTGTACATTTATTTTTATTTTTTTCCAAAGGTCCACTTTCCCTTTAATGACTGTGGTAAGGGCAATGCATAAAACAGACCACCAATGTGATGGGCTAAAAAAAAAACAACCCAACCATATCTTAAAATCAGTGTGATGATCAGGAGTCAGAATTTTTACAGGGTCAGTCTTTAAAAAGGCTGTTCTTTCCTGGAGTTTATAGACAGGTATTACCTCTCATCTACACTTGGGCTTGCCCCTACCCTATTCTTTCAGTTTATTGTGTGAAAAAACAAGGCATTCATGTTAAGGCCCACCCTCTCAGTGACACTGAAGTATGTATAAGAGAAAGATGTTGGGTCACTTGTTCACTATCACTCAAACAAGACACAAGAGAATGTTGCTTCTGGGCTTTGTGACGATGTTTGCTGCACTGGGGATTGCAGGTATGTAATAGTTTTACATATCTGGACTTATACACTGTTCAACACTACTGATCTAAAATTAGAGCCCATTTACACCAGGGCGACAGCGTTTCAGCGTGCCTTACGCACGTTTTTTCAGCTTTTTTTACAGGCGTTTTCTGTTCATGAGCAGTAGAGCGTTTTTAGGTGCATTTTCAACCAGTTTTACAGTTGTCCAATGAAATGCAGTCTCAGCTGCAAAACGCAGTAAAAAAAATGCGCACAAACGCAATGAGTCTATGGAGCAAATCGGGCTGATAAGTACCACCAAAGAAGCTCAGGGACTATTTTAATCACCAGGTATTTTTCTGCACGATTCAGCACGTTTGTGTGACCGGACCCCCATAGGAATACATGGGATTTTAGGTTGCATGCGTTTCAGCACGGGAAAAAAAACGTGCGACGAAACGCCCAGTGTGAGCAGGACCTAGAATATATTTATTAAATTGATCTGATTAAAATAGTAATTATATTTTTACCAATACATAATTGTTCTTTCTATAGATCAACAGAGCAGTGCGTTAATAGGATTGTTATAAGTGTAAACTAGAATATTTGCATTTTCATATATTTTTCATTTATTTTAAAAGTGAAAAGACATAAGTGATCAGCAGCTTCTAAAGAAAACATCATTTGGTTTTAAAGAATTAACTGTATTTTTCTTAAGAACTGTCAAAAGACGATTTCAAGTACTCAATACACCTAAAACATTAGTATGAAAAAAAATAATGACTAGATCTTTTGAGCACCAGGAAAATAGATATAATATAGTTACATAGTTACATAGCTAGTCAGGTTGAAAAAAGACACAAGTCCATCGAGTTCAATCTATAGAGATATGGAAAAAAAAGCTATGCCTACGATTACACACTGTTGATCCAGTGGAACGCAGTGGAAGGCAAAAAAAACCCCTATAAAGCATTGTTCAATTTGCTCCAACAGGGGAAAAATTCCTTCCTGATCCCATAAGGCAATCGGATATTCCCTGGATCCACAATCTCTGATGCCTAATATACTTATAAGAACTCAATATCCAGTAATATTTTGTGCATTTAGGAATACACACAGATTTTTTTTTTTAAACAATTAACTGAGTTAGCTAGAACTAGCTCCTGTGTGTCAGCCAGAGATGCAGATCACACTGATCCTCCACCATCCTCCACCTACCAGGATAATCCCCTGGTGCCCCACTGGACCCCAGGATGCAGCCCCCCTTCCTGCAAAACAGGTAAGCAGGAGAGGTGACAGTGTTTTAAATTGTTGTGGGGTGCCGTACCTTTCAAAGAGCAATTTGGTAACCAATCGCGCTTTCACTAGTATTCCTCACAGGCGGAGTGAGTTTGGTATCACTCCGCCTGTGACAGGAGGAAGCATCGGCTTATGCGGCTCTGCTCCCTCCGGTGCCGCCTTGCTTCCTCTAGCGCTGGCTTCGTTGGCAACGCTGATTCTCTCCTCCGGCTCTTCAAGTTCCCTGGGAAAGGTCACAACTAGGTCTTATTTTCGGGGTAGGTCTTATATTTTAGCAAATGCCCAAAAATAGTACTAGGTCTTATTATCGGGGTAGGTCTTATTTTCGGGGAAACAGAATATGTGTGTGATGTGTGTGTGTTTGTTTGATTATGTGTGTGTATGATTACGTGTGTGATATGTGTGCTTTAATGCACGTGTGTTGTGTGTTTGTTTCATTACGTGTGTTTAGTGTGTTTTGTGTGTATGTGTTTGATTACATGTGTGTGTGTTTGATTACATGTGTGATGTGTGCGTGTTTTAATGTGCGTGATGTGTGTTTGATTATGTGTGTGATGTGTGTGATTTAATGTGTGTATGATGTGTGTGTGTTTGATTACATGTGTGTGTGTTTGATTACCCATGTGATGTGTGTGTTTGATTACGTGTGTGTGTTTGATTACATGTGTGTGTGTTTGATTCCGCGTGTGATGTGTGTGTTTCATTACGCATGTGATGTGTGTGTTTGATTCCGCGTGTGATGTGTGTGTTTCATTACGCATGTGATGTGTGTGTTTGATTCCGCGTGTGATGTGTGTGTTTCATTACGCATGTGATGTGTGTGTTTCATTACATGTGTGGTGTGTGTGTGTTTGTTTGATTACGTGTGTAATGTGTGTTTTTGATTATGCGTGAGATGTGTGTGTTTTAATGCATGTGTAATGTATGTGTGTTTGATTACGTGTGTGACGTATGTGTGTGTGTGTGCTTTAATGCGTGTATGCTGTGTGTGTGTTTGATTACATGTGTGTTTGATTACATGTGTGTGTGTTTGATTACATGTGTGTGTTTGATTACAAGTGTGTGTGTTTGATTATGCGTGTAATGTGTGTGTTTGATTACGCCTATGATGTGTGTTTCATTACATGTGTGGTGTGTGTGTTTAATTAGATGTGTAATGTGTGTGTTTGATTATGTGTGTGATGTGTGTTTCATTACATGTGTGATGTGTGTGTTTTAATGCATGTGTAATGTGTCTGTGTTTGATGGTGTGTGTGTTTTATTGCGTGTGTGTGTTATCAGCGTGTGACATGTATGTGTTTATGAATGTATGATTATATGTGTGTGATTATATGTGTTTGTATCTGTGAGTGTATAAATGTTTAAATATGTGTGTCTCCCTATTTTGCGTAAGGCACTGATGCTGAATGTTTCTTGAACCCGAGCGGCCAAACTGCAATGCAATACCAAACTTATGTTCAGTGTTGGCACTTTGAGATAAATAAATTGATTTTGCGTTGCAGGTTTGGCAATCGGCTTTAAAAACGTTCGCCATCACTGATATAGACAAATCAATAAATAAATCTTTGGCGAATGTGAAACAAATGTGGACTAAAGCCATGGGTGTGTTTTTTATGGGAATATTCTGTACCCATTGCTTCATAAAAATGTAAATGTTACTGAAGCCAGCATTTAACATGAACAGAAAAAATCAAGAAGCTGACAAGTGATAAAGTGATTATGTAGACAGATAATAATAGAAAACATGCTTTATAATTCAGCTTTTCAAGCATGATGGAAAATTCACACACCAGACTTCAGTTGCAACTACCCCTATTGACTACCCAACTTTCACTAACCTTTTATTAAAAAAATTAGGGATGCACCGATACTTTTCGAGTACCAGTACTTGGCATTTTCATGAGAAAATGAATGGGTTGCAGGGGTTGCAGCTGGGACCTGGCTCTGGCGATCCACCACTGTCCTGAAATCATTAGTCTGTATTGTTTTAGAAAAAATGTCACATGACAATAAACAAAAATGTATCAGTACTCGTACTTGTAAGTACTCGGCAAGTACCAGTACTCGTACTCGCAAAACTGGTATCCGTGCATCCCTTTATTTATATTTATACAAATAAAATCGTACATTAAAACAGAGATGTACAAATCCCAGGAGCTCCGTGTGCTCCTTACAAATGACAGCTGCTTCCTAATTTTTTTCTCTAGTCTAGTCTTGGAGCTCAAAAGTATCGGTACATGTACTTGTACTTGTACCGAGTACTGTACTGGGTATATGTGCAACCCTAAAAAAAATGTCTATGCCTGCACCCGTATTTATTTTTTTATATGGCTACTAGCTGTGTCGGATGGGAGTAGTTCTGTGTTCAATAGAGGTACAAGCTAACATGTTGTAATTGAGCATAGGGTTGTGAGTACTCGTGACTTCGTACTGAACATGTCTTGAATGCTTAATGCTCTTTTGTGGCAAGTTCTACCAAAAGTTCACTTTAACACTTTAGGCTCAGAAATACTCATTGTAGAAGTATGCAGGTGACTTTGGTGTAGGTCACAGACCCATAAATACAAAATGTCAGAAACAGATCAGCCATTGGGGCTTTCTGTTAGGCCTCATTCACACGACTAACATCCCGCCCGTACAGATCCGTGCGGTGTGCACTGCCGTGTCAGGCTGCTCCCGGGAAGGACAAGTGCTGCGTGTGATTTGTACACAGCAGCCTGTTCTTCTCTATGGGGGTACACAGCCTTACGCCGCCGTACACTAACTCGAACGGCACGTCCGTGCAGGTGAGGGTGTCCCTGCTCGGACGCAGACAGGATCCATCCTGTCTGGCCTTAGAGAGTATGCAAGGCTCTTGCAGTATATTTTAAGCCCTTGTCTAAAGGATACGATAGATCCCTTTAATTCCTAAAACAGTCCAGATTCAGCCAAAGTTTTCTTCTATTAAAAGGTCAGACCAGCCTAAAATTATATTTTAGTTAATGTTGGAGCTTGAAAGACTGAGTGAGCCCCTGGCGTCTTATATATTTTGAATACTCCAAAAGTGAGATCTCCCTGCCGACACTTTTCCTATCCATCAGAGAGTTTTGGGTGCCCCCTCACCATCTCCTGTTGGTTTTCCCTAACAAAGAAAATCAAACAGGGAGAGCGGGAGCCCCTCATAATGACTTCAACTGGTGTGTCCACCTGGGAATGTGGTCTGATGTGACACTTTACGATCCTGTCACTGATGAGAACTAAGAACACTCACCTGCATGTATGTGTTGCTATATATATATATAT
>NW_017306951.1:293496-331229 GCF_000935625.1 Nanorana parkeri | reverse complement strand
TATATATTGCATACATCAATCTAAATATCTAAATAGCATTCATACTTCCCATGTTTATGATGTCAATTTTCCATACCATCATATGAGCATCTTGGAGGGCCAACACAGGGACATACAGAGGGAGCAACCAAATGCTTAGTAGGTCACATACCAAGGCTTGTTCTGAATAAATAGCATAGAAAAAATCACAGTGTCTTACTAATGTCACCAGGTAACAAGTATATGTGAAAACTGCAATACCTAAAGGGAAACAGTCACATGGGAGGCCAGATAGGTAACTACAAAAACCTCCATACTGTTCACTAATTATCCTTCTATTATGCAGTATTTTACGGCAGTGGTAGCCCATTCTCTCAAGGCTCAAAAATAGAATATAAATAATCAATGTGTTATAATTGGTTCAGCAAACATTCAAATGACTTAAGTGATGTGTACATTTTCAAAAAGTTTTTTTTTTTACCTCAAAAACTACCAACAAATGGCAGTATGCCTGATGTTAATGTTAATCAATTTTTTTAGATAGAAATAAAACAAAATATTGAGAGCATCCAGAAATATATACGAATATACTCTGCAACCTTCACCCACATGTCTCTCAATGGTGAATATTCAAACCCATCTACTCCCCCACCTAGAGCCAGAAATACAAAATTAAATGCACTCATAACCTCTGCAAAAATCTTACCCCCCTTTATATTGGTTGTATAGAGTCTCTCCTCCACATATATTTCAACATTTCATCAAACTTTCCTGTAATTACAGCTTAAAATCAAGTTTTTAAATGTGATGTACAAATTGTCTTATCTCCCCCACTCGGTTCCTTGATAATTTTACATAAAAATTACAAGATTATTATACTGTATACTGCATGTAGTATAATAAAGAAGAAAGTTGGACAATAGACAGATAAAATCCTGACGAGATAAACATTTTTCCAGTCACATATTAGCAGTAGTACATTGTTCCTTAAGGTGAAAGAACGTTAACTCATTATGACATAGTATAGAATGTTGACTTAAGTTGATGACATTTTCCTTTAAAAAACTTCTGCTGACATAAACGTTTATGTTAACAACTATGCCATTTAGGTAAAAACCCAGTACGCTCTGTCTAATGTTTCTCACTAAACAGGTTTTCTTGTATGACAGGTGTACGTACATAATGAAAGGTTAGCAATGGTTGCTGAAAATATATGAACTGTCTATTTTAGAGCATTTTTAAAAATACTATTTCCACGTGAATATTATGTACATAGTTTGACAGTTTTTGTTGTTGTCTCCTTCTTCTTTAATAACAGGTTCTACCCCGTCATGCTATAGTAAGTATGAAAGCAGTGACCTACTGTACTAAACAAATATTTCTGTAACAACAATTCTCCTGGCATATTTTATTAAGGGCAGGTGCAGATAAAAAAAATTTAATGATAGAGTGGGGATGGGATGGGCTGTCAGAATTTTTTATTTCTATATGTGCGTTCTGGATGAATCCTCCACACATGAAGCCCCTGTCACAAGACAGGAAATTAATGAGAAACTTCAAACCAGAAACACAAACATTAATGAAAACCTGACAGGGATTTCAGAAAGGGCTCATTCACATCATAAACGGTGGCCAATGTTTTTCAACAACTGAACAATGCCGGTCACGGCTAGTCACCGCAGACCACAATGAGGATCTGATGGCGTTGTGCTGTGGAAAAATGCAGGCGTACTGCATTGTTTCACAGTGCACTGTCACACCGCAGCAAACTCCGCTTCTGTGCTGAGACCTAAATAGAGTGTGAACTTTGTACACTCCAAATAAAGTTAGAGAAACTCAAGGAATCTAAACTATTAATGCTTAAAGTTGGGCTACTCCCGCACTGCAAGGTTTAACTGCTCATTTTAGTCTAGGGGCTCAAATAATAAATTTTACTCACCTGACCCTTGACCCCGCATGGCTGTTAGAATTGTCCCCTCAGCCACCCCTCTGGGCTCTGACCTCATCACCTCTAATGCAAGTCCATTAAAAACAAGGATGCAGATTTACATACCGCAGCTGGAGCAGAGGGGGAGAGAGGTGAGCGGTCACTTCCACAGGACTGAGGATCAGGTGAATTTATTTTCTGTATTCTTGCTCTGCCACTGCAAGAGTTAATATTTTAAACTGGAGTTGTTCCTTAAAGTAAAAACAAAAGTAAAGAGCACAACACACTGTTGCTCAGTACAGCAGCCATTCAGAGAACACCTAGTATATTTAATAATGAAAAAAGGTGTTGCCTGATTGGATGAGGGGGGATCATGACATCCCCACCTCTTATCTAATCAGAGCAGGTCTTATATATAGAACAAATGTGTGTATATGGTGTTTTGTAGGTGCCAGGTGACAGGTCCAAAAGATTACAATATCATTAGTTTAAAAAAAATCTTTATTATACTAAATACTATTAAAAACCATAAAAACTTGATTAGTGTGTATATGCTTTCTTCATCGTAATACGCAAATGAACTGATACCTCCAGCAGACTACTCCAAAATACCATTAATGAGGCTTAAATAATAAATAAATAAATAAATAAATAAATACATAAATAAATACATAAACCATATAGAGTGTTCTTTGAATCCTATATCATAGAGCAGCTTCTTCTTTAAAGAATGAAGGAATAGTTTGTAATCTCAATGCATTTCGCGTTCCAAGTACTTCCTCAGGAGAAGGAGAAAATCTAAATAACCACAAAACAAATGAATATACCCAGAAGGGATGATATCCATATAAATTACATTCTGATATATACGATAGTTAGGGATGTCCAGATACCAGTTCAGATACCAGTGCCAATACTTGGCATCTTCACATGAACTACCAGGGTTGCAGAAGTTGCAGCTGGGTCTGGGCTCTGGTGCTCCTCCACTGTCCTGAAATCATTAGTCTGTATTCTTTTAGAAAAACTCATGACAATAAACAAAAATGTATCAGTACTTGTATCTGTAAGTGCTTGGATAAGTATCATTACTTGTACTTGCAAAAATGGTATCGGTGCATCGCTAATATACATTTATACAAAAAAATTAAAACGTTTAAAACAGGGATGCACAAATCCCAGGTGCTCCGTATGCCCCCTTAAAATAACAGCTGCCCCCTAACTTTTGAATTTTTCTCTAGTCCAGTCTTGGAGCTGGAAAAGTATCTGTACATGTACTTGTACCGAGTACGGTACTTGGTATCGGGGCATCCCTAACGATAGTATCACCTACCTATTCAGAAAGCAGTCCGTGTGTGCAACTCCAAAGAGTATCACCAGAGGGCTGAACCCCTCTGATTTACTGATGCAGCGTTAAAGAGTATCACAGAGGAAAGGGGCATTTAGGTATACCATGTTCTAACTTCCCTCCCAGATAATTATCATGCTATTGTAAAATGTCTATTTATAAGTTATAAAACATGCAAGATATATACTGTATATCGTCAACATTTTGCTGAAATGTGTTAGCGTTGTGTTAATACTGTTTTCTTTCTTTCAGCTGGAGTAAATGGGAGTCCTCCTCTCTGTTCCACATGCAATGGGACATGTTTGCAAAGTTCTGGGTGCACATGCTCAAATTCCACATCATGTCTACCTGATGCAAGATTTTGCTCCCTAAATTCCTCTTCTTGTTGTCTCCCAAACCTTTCCTGGAATCCAGACTTGGCCTGCTGCACAGGTGAATGGAGGACACAAGAAAATATATTGTGCATGCATGGCTAAACAACTAGTTAGTTTTATATGATTTTTAAATAGTTTTTTTTTTCATATTATAATGGTGGACAGAGCCTGGGGATGTAACCTTTCATTCAAAGCTATTTGACGCATTTGGTGACAGTTATTTTTCATTAGGGGGAAATAAAAGCATCATGGCCCTGTGCAACACCAACTGCCCTCATCCTTAAAAATTGATTATTTATGTCTCAATAATGGTCTATGGAAACTATCAATCTTAGTTTATTCTTTTAAATATTTATTTTCCCTCATTATTTTCATCTGGTGATGCCTGTATCCCAAACTACTAACCAAAAAACACCTATTACAGTTAGAAACAATACAGCTTGGCTGATGTGTCTGTGTGATACCTAACCCTTCTTAGTATGAAATCAAATACGTTTTGCAGAAGTTACTGTAGGGGACCACAGAGCTGCTGACATTTATTGAAAAACTGAGAAGATACAGTTTGTGTTAAGCTTAAAAAGTAATACCTTTTTCAGACTAACTGTTGTGGGCCATTGCTCGGGACAATATGGAGCACAAGCTATTTGGCAAAATTGGGGGCTTCCCTTCAGTGAGAATGAATAAAATGGGGTTTTTTTCTTCTTCAATACCATACTCTAGAATCTTCTCTATTGCCCCCCCGAACCCCCAATTTGATTGATATTTACAGTATGTGAGATTGTGAGCTGGTTTGAGGAATGTGCTTAGCAGTTACAGTTTGTGGCCAGATTGGGGATATGCACCATTTTTTGTTTCCTTCATAATAAAACTTACCACAAAGGGGAACTTTATTTTAATGAATAATTCCAGGGATTAGAAGTCTGCTTATTTAACATTCCACCCCATGCTACCCTTAAAACCTACCTGCAAGTAAAGCATATAACAAACTTACAAAACACCCTTTCCAGGATCAGTTTGGCTGCAGACTTCAGATGTAGCCATCCCTAGGGTATCTGGAAACTGTTGTCCCTAATTAGAAAGTCTTTTTGGCAACAGAGAGTGTTTTTCTGGCTCTGCGGGACGGCGCTAATATGTTCCTCCTGCCCCAGCTAACAATGAAAATCTACAGCTGGACAAGCTTGGTGGGATTGTTAGGTGGGTATAGGAAAAGGAAACCCTTTGTATGCAGCCTACATGCAAGCATAATAGGGAGGTTGGGCTTCAATCAAAAGCATAGTGGTCCTCAAACAGTTGAGAACCCATCCTCCTCAAACAGTTGAGAACCCATCCTTTTCTGTACCTGGACAATAAAGAAGACTGCAGCACACTAATGAGATCATGACCCTGCTCTGTTGTCCTGTCAGAAGGCTTCCACTGTTAGATGGAAAGCACTAAGCAGAGACAACAAGCCTGGATGGCTCCCTGTACAGCCCTCCTGCACCCCTTTACCCCTCTTAACAGTTTTGAGTTCTCTTGTTCAGGGCGATACAAAAGGCTAAAGTCACAAGAGAGTCAGGTACATGATAGATGTATGTAAAAATGGTTTTATTTTTAAAAACGTAACAGAATTAAATTGTGTTTCATATTTGTATGAAGTTTAGTTAAAGAAATATTGTACATATGTTTTCGGACAAAAAGCTTCCTGAGTAATAATATGCGAATCAGGAATACTCACCTTGTTTTTTCTTCTTTCACATAACAGCGGATCCATACTGTATTTCAGCATGCCTTGCAGATGAAGTCTGTCAATATGTCAATCAGACAGCAGTTTGTGTCGCTAACGCAACTTACTATAAGGCTCTGGGTCTGAGTAAGTTACTTTTCCATTCTTCTTCCCTCACTTTCATTCTGCAGTGTTGCAATACCTACTACATGTCTTAATATGTGGAATTGTTATACAATGAGATACAGTGTATTTGGCTGTCTTACATTTCTCTGGTGCATTCGTTTTTCACAGATGTACAAAATACAACCTCTTCTGTGGCGTGTAAAGGTTCAAACATGACAATTTCTGTCAGTAAGAATTTGCTGGAGATCCTGCACTACAAGCCATCTGCATCCACTTTGTTGCAGTCCAACTGTTCTGGAGCCAATGAAAGTATTCTGCAAGGGCAGCGTATGTATTCACTGACTGTGCAGACCGGTGGCGGTATCTGTGGCAGTAGTATGGTGGTAAGTGTTGTAAATACGGAGTTATACACAATAGTAATATGTTTAGTCATTGTTTATCTTTATATAAAAAAAGTATATGTATCATGGGGTTTATATGAGGTATGTAGGTCTATATTGTCCTTAAAAAATGGTGACACATTTGTCTGTTAACAATACCGCCGATACATTATCACATCATCTTTTTCATTAGCATAACCATACAGTCATAGTTAATTGTATAATTTCTTCAAAGGCGTGTAGTTTGATTGTACCAATGCGTTTCGCATTGGCTTCATCAGGAGAATGTAGGCGAAACCTTAAATACAAACATATGTCGCATACAAAGATATAATATTTCATCTTTTTATTACAGCAACCTGATTTTTTACATAATAGTGTATGGGAAAGCTGTACTCACTTTCCAGCATAACCACAACACATAAAAGGGAAGAGAGGGCGGTGTGACCCGGTAGAAGGAAGGTCACCCCTCCTACACTTGGCCCACTATATCTTTTGGTCGGAGATGATTCAAGAGGAGAGGTTATAGCAACTATATGCTTGTATTCCACCAATCCTGTCAAGCCAAAGACAAACACTTATGCAGAATTCTACACACCACAAATAACTACCATATTATACCCCATGTGTGTATTTACATTTCACTATGGATACAGTACCTTACTATTTGTCCCTTGAATTCATATATATCCAAGACGTCTTTTTTAACATCATTGGGGATACCCTCCTATCAGGATACATACATATGTACACATATAAGTCAATTGTATCCAATTCAAGCTAACAGTTAAAAAGTCCAGTCCCATTTCTCTGATAATACTACACTATGCAACATCCTCAATTAATTGGTATTATACATGTTCCATCTGTAACAGTTGACCCAAATATAGTCCTGCACTTGGATATATGGATCGATGTATATGGTCAAATGTAACCAAATATAACCAAAAGCATATAGACTCTATTTGTAAAATACAATTCTGTAGGATATTCCAATCTGAGATTGCTCTCCCATTGTCTAACATTAAGGTTAAATCCTTTTGATAATCCCATGGAGCAAAGCTCTCAAGCAAACTAACAATCATGATTGTTAATATGTTTGTGAATATTATTGCTTATATGTTTGAGAGCTTTGCTCCATTGTATTTTCAGATGGATTTAACCTTAGTGTTAGCCAATAGGGGAGCCCATTGACACAATTCCTAAAAGTAGACGGAAAGGCTTAAAAGTTTTCTAACGATGCTTAGAATCAGAAAGGATTTACTTCTGTTATGACAATTTGCACAATATCTTCTAAATAATTTTGTTGAGTTGCAATATTGGCAAATTACAAAGTCAATATTCAACAAATAATTGTTTTGTGTTAGATAAGAACTCTGGACAAAATATTTAATATTTTTTATAGTTTTTTAGTATTTTTAATATTAAAAAAAAAAAAATTGTTAACCCTTGCACAGTGGGGCTATGGCCGCCGGCAGGCATCTGAATACTGGCGCGCGTGCGCGATGACGTCACCGCGCATGCGTAGTGAAATCTCGGCGGGGTGAAACTCGGTTACCGCTCCGGGTGTCACCCAGCCTCGGGACGCCCCTGGGGCTACCCCCACACTGCAAGGGTTAACTGCTTGTTTTGGTCTAGGAGGAAAATAAAAAAGTTATACTCACCCGATCCTCTGAGTGGCTTGCTCTTAAGCAGGTCCTTCCAGCCCTGCTCTCCCTCCGCTGCAGTGGTCTAAGATGCCCGAGTCATCACATTCTATACACAGTGTATAGGACATGAGGACACCGAGGGACAAACCATGGGTGGAGCAGAGGAGAGAGGCTGGAGGGAGCACCGTAGCCAGATCAGAGGATCGGGTGAGTATAACTGTTATTTTCCTCCCTAGACTAAAACCAGTTTTAATACGTTGTAGTGTGGAGGTAGCGGCACTGCAAAGATCAATAAAATATTTGACGGGAGTTCTTTTTTGAGCGTGAAGTACTATAAAAATATGGGCCCTTATCTTCAAGATTTTAGATCATATTCTAGATCATGAATTCCATTATTATATTCTTACAGTGAGTAACCCATTCACATAATTACGTTAATTACAAATGTTGTATTTTGCTGTTTATATAATACACACCGTGAAATTTGCTAGGGACTCTTCTTTTGCTAATGTACTGTTTAATATTCACATTTCAAATTAATGAAAAATATGTAACAGGATGTAGGATAGTTGTTTTTTTTTTGATAAAAAAGGTAACATTTATCCCCTTTTCATTTATAGAAAAACGCAACTCATGTGTCTTACACGAATGCTATTATCGTCCCCGGAAACACTGATAATGGACTTGTTACAGTCAGCGAGCTCAGTGTTGCATTCACTTGCACATACAATATTTCAATGTGGATATCTTTATTTACAGTATTTAAACCAGTTTTAGAGTAAGTACATTGTCTTTGTTCCTCTTACTGCTTGTACCATATACCTCCAAAAAGGCTTTCAATTTACACAGCTGTATAATAGTTTACACATTCATGTAACTGTTTATATTGCGCCACAATGAAAGTATTTTTCAGTATGTATTATTATTCCTAAATATAAGAAGTCATTTGTAAAGTGATTTTGACATCTCCTCATAACTGTTGTGTCATGTTTTCATGTAACTTTGGTACCTATGTTAAAAAATAATTTCATGTCAGAGAGGCAATCAGCATCATTGCCTAAAAACAGCCTCAGGAAAAAAAATTAAATGGTATAATAAGCACGGGGTTGATTTTCTAAAGAAAAGACTGTTCACTTGAGTAGTTGAGTAGTGACTCTGTAAAGTGTATGTGTGGTTAGTAAATAAGGTGACGCTGCATTCACTTTGAATATTCAATCCTCTGTGAAGGAAATGTTTGAAATGAACACAGTTTTGCTAAGCTTAGTAAACATTAATTGCGCAAATTGAATGTACTCTATTTTTTAAATAAATCAATCCCCCTTTATGTAGATTGAACTGAAAACGTTTTGCTTAATCACACACACTTTCAGTGCAATGATACTGACAGATTTGCCCGTAGATTTAAAGTGTATGTCAAGCCAAAACTTTTTTGTTTTAGATACAATGGGGAATGATTCGAACGCCTGTCTCATTTTTACTGTTATTTGGGGCTCTGTTAGAGAGTTTTCACATCACTTCCTTTTCTACTGACAAATATTATACCAAAAAGGAGTTTTAGCTGAATACACGCTTTAAAAATTGGGGAGTGATATATACATTAGATGACAATTGGACATGTGGGCACAATCCAAGCACTGAAGACTTGTTCAAACAGCCTACACAGTAAAATGAGCTAGTTGGTCTGGTTGATATCCGTTGAGTACAACCGATGTAGGGACAATGCCTTGAATGAGAATTCAAGACACTTTTTATCTTTTTTCCTTTTTTTTAAACTTTATTGAAATATGACAACATCCTGAACTGTAGTGCGGTGACTTCATGACTTCAGGTGTGCTGTGGTGCACTGAGGAAAAACATGCAGCATATCTGCATTTTTACACAACCCACTGCAACCCGCCTCAAGGCAGGCAGCGGCGTAGATTGAACAGGGCACAAAGGAAACATTTTTTTTCTGTGTGCCCTTGTGTGAAGCCTGCCTTAATCTGTGCAGATAAACACAGCTCAGCTAAACTGGTATGACAAGGCCGGAAAGGTTTTTTTTTTTAAAGTGTATTTCCACTTTTGCAGTCAAAATTGAGAATTGGGAACATGTAACAATTATAAAGTAGGTTTGGCTGCAAAAGTTGAAATGCACATTCTTGAGTTACCTAATGGTGCACCATGTATAATGGTGTATGCCTATGTAGAAGGGAGATGGAAAGCAGGGAGCTAAAAATCCTGTGTGGTTGGCAGCCAGTACTCCTGCAAACTATCATCTGGCAATGATGGCTGCCTAACCATACCCTTAAATTTGATGATCGTTCCTCATCTGCTAAATAAGAATACAATTGTTGTGTTTGCAACTAAACATGCAAAGGTAATGTGCAAAAATGCCAGGTTCCACAGGCATATGTAATTAAACACTATACATTCTGGTTAAGGTAATCTAATTTACATATTCACAAAAAAACAAAAAGGCTTGATTTCATTCAGTACTAATGTCACATTACAAACCGTACAGCTTTGGTTTTTGCTGTTACTGTGACTGATAACAAGGACAAGCTTTTAAACAGTCTCTTCTTCTTACAGCACACAGAACCTGGATGCTGGAGGAACTAATGGTGATGGCCTCACATCACTTGCAGCTTATTCCAACCCATCGTACACTAATCCTATGCTGCAATCAGAACAACAAGACCTGCAGATAGGATCAACTCTTTATTTTGGAATGAGCACTCAGTTCCCTGACCCTGCTTTTGTTTTGCGGATTGACCAATGCTTTGCTACCCCAACCAGTGATGGTTCTGGCTCCATTAAAATACAGCTGATTCAAGGAGGGTAAGCCGCTTAAAAGTCAGAAAGTACATCTGAATCTGAATATGGTTTTACATACAGTATCAAAACATAATAACGAAATCATCGGTTTCTTAGTAGGTCTTAGAATCAGGTGAATACAACCTCATATGAACAACAACATATCACATATTACAATGCGTTAAGTACACCTTATGATTCAATAGCTTGTAGAACCAGTATATAACAAAAGCGCCAACGGCTTGTATCCAAAACCGGAGAATGTCTGCAATGATCTCAAGCAAAACCGCAGATGGCGCAAGCTCTCAGATAGGCTATAGGGGAGCCTCAACTCTGAAAGAAACAAAAGACAAAGAGCGCCTCCATCGCGTAAAAACGTTTTAATGAAATGGGTTTTAAACAAGTGAAACCATACTCACAAAAGTAGAATTTTTACAGGCATAAATAGATAAAATCGTGAAAAGCTTAGCCCACCGGCTACTATTCCTCCCTGAGGTTAACGTTTCCGAGACCACGCCTCCTTCGTCAGAACCAAATGCTTGTAGAACCACCTGTAGCAGCAATAACTTGAAGTAATTGGTTTTTGCCATTACACCTTACACCTTATGATTCAATAGCTTGTAGAACCACCTGTAGCAGCAATAACTTGAAGTAATTGGTTTTTGCCATTACTTTATCAGTCTCTCGCGCGTTATGGAGGAATTTTGGCCCACTCTTCTTTACAACATTGCTTTAGTTCATTAACCCTTTCGCTGCCAAGCCCTCCGGAAAATTTTTCAAATCAGCTGGCCAAGCCATTTTTGAATTTTCTGCAATTTTTTCCTATTGATTTGATTTTCAACTGCTGCGTTGCTAGCGTTTGTAAAAGACCCCCCAAACCATATATTTTCTGAAAGCGCAGGCCCGGTAGAATAAAAAGATGGTGATACTAAATTTGTAGGCCCTGCGATAATTGCGCAAATGTTTCTCAAATTAATATTAAACCGATAAAAATACACAATTCAATTTTAGTCTGCGGCGAAATATCTGGGGTCTAAATAGACCCCTGACATTTCCCTTTTGAAATAGAAAAAGAAATTGAGGACATAAGTCCTCAATTGAGGACATAAGTCGCTAAAGCGACCATCAGCTTATAGTAGAACTGTAAATGCCAGGTCCGTACGGCATACTGAGCTGGCCAGCTGGAAGCACTTTTGTAGCTCCGTACGCCGTACGTCCTTGGCAGCGAAAGGGTTAAGGTTTGCCGGCAATTGTTTATGCACAGCTCTCAAGGTCACGCCACAGCATTTCAAACTGGTTAAGGCCTGGACTGGGCCATTGCAACACCTGGATTCTTTTATTTTTCAGCCATTCTGTTGTAGATTCGCTGGTGTGCTTGGGATCATTGTTCTGTTGCATGATCCAATTTCAGCCAAGCTTTAGCTGTTGGACAAATGGCCTCACTTTTGACTCTAGAATACTTTTGGTTTACAGAGGAGTTCATAGTCGACTCAATGACTGCAAGGTGCCCAGGTCCTGTGGCTGTAAAACAGGCCCAAATTATCACCCCTCCACCACCATGCTTGACAGTTGGTATGAGATGTTTGTGTTGATATGCTGTGTTTGGTCTTCACCAAATGTGGAGCTGTGCATTATGGCCAAACATCTCCACTTATGTCTTTTCTGTCCAAAGGACACTGTTCCAGAAGTCTTGTGATTTGTAATTTGTTTAGATGCAACTTTACAAACCTAAGCCGTGCTGCCATGTTTTTTTAGAGTGAAGAGCTCCTCTCCTGGCTACCCTTTCAAACATTGTACTGTCATGAACTTTCAAATTTTACATGCGAACGGAGGCCTGTACAGTCTGAGATGTAACTCTTGGGTTTTTTGCAATTTCTCTGAGCACTGCACGGTCTGACCTTGGGGTGAATTTGCTGGGATGTCCACTCCTGGGAAGACTAGCTACTGTCTTGAATGTTTCCCCCTTGTGAATAATCTTCCTTACTGTAGAATGATGGACTTTAAATTGTTTGGAAATAGCCTTATAACTAGGGTTGCCACCTTTTCTTCAAGCAAAACCCGAACACTCTAGCGACGAGCAGACATTTTTTTGTAGTCGTGGCTTATTTATATGTAAATAGCGCCACCCATTCATAGGTAAATATCACAGTCGAGACTGTACAGTGAAGGGCCGGTAGCCTCTATCTTAATTTTGGTTGCCCCTGTCTGCCTGACATCTTGTGTCCGGGTTTCTGCTGCCATGAAACCCGGACACAGCATCCAAAACCCGAACTGTCCGGGTGAATCCTGGACAGGTGGCAACCCTACTTATAACGCTTCCCAGATTGGTGGACAGCAATTACTTTTCTAAGATTATTGCTTATGTCTTGCATCCGTTGCGGTGTGGTAACACACAGCAGAATGCTCCAGACCAGCAGACTGCTAAAACTTCAGCTTTTTTAGAGGTGTTCACACTTGCTGATGAGCAATTAATCAATGACATTTGATAAGCAGCACTTGGCTACTACTGGCCTCGTAATTCCTATGGAAGCAGTAAGGGTGTACTTAGTTTTTCACACATAACTTTTCCTTTTTGGCTTTATGTCTGTAAAATAAATAATGATGCGGTGTAATATGTCATGTATTGTTGTTCATCTGAGATAGAATTTTCCTAATTTTATGACCTGCTAAGGACCAGAAGATTTCTATTATGTCCCGATACGTAAAACCAAAAAATGAAAAGAGGGTATACTTTCTTTTTCACACAACTGTATATATAGTTTGGTTCCAGAAAATAGTTTTTCACATATTTACGTCTAAGGTGTATGTTTTTAACCGGTTATAACCTATGATAATTATTATGGCGGGTTATTTCCTCTGTGCATGTTATGTGGCTGTGGGGGGGTGGTGTCACGGAGGAGGCGGGGAAGAGGAGGAGGTGGGTCCGAGTCTCCGCAGCTTTAGTTGAGCAGCTTAGGAGAAAGAGGGACGGGAGCAGACGAAGCTGGGTCCCCTAAGTGCTGGTCGGACGGCAGAGAAGTCCCTGTTCTATCAAAGTCTGTGACTACCTTAGAATGTGTGACCTGTCACATGGTCACACATTTTAACGTAATCTTGCCCAGTTTTTTCAGCTACTAAATTAAAAATAAAATATAAAGGTGATAAAAATCAAAGTTAAGTTTAATTAAATACCTATTAGAGAAAGACCATCCTTAAACAATTGTGTTTTTAAGACATTTCTGTGATAATTGTACCTTAGTTTATTTGTGGCTATACAGATACACAATGGTTCAAGTGTCTCAGAAATGTCTTGCTATAAATAAAAAGAAAAACAATATTATAAATACATGATATATCTCTAATAGGTCTTTTATCAACGTTATTGTTATTGTATAACTGTTATTTTTGTCACCTAATATTTTAATTTTCAATTCAGAAGTAACAGAGCATGTGATCTCGCAAGATCAAAAGCAAAAATCTCCCTTCCCCACATATTGCATCTGTTCAATGCATTTCACATTCTCTTCTCAGTCAGTGACATATACACAGTGAATAGTTAAGGCAGGCTAGGTTGCCCAATAATAAACAAAAACCTATTTTTTTCCAGTTGTGCTGTAAACAGTGGACCATATACCGAAGTGCTTGAGAATGGTAAATCCAAAGAAGTCCGCTTTAGCATAAGCTCTTTCTCCTTCAGGGATTATAACACTGTCTACATATTCTGTGATGCTCGGTTGTGTAGCCAAGAATCTGGAAAATGCTCATCAGTAAGTGTTTTTCATAGTTAATTTTGGAATAATATCACTCCATACCTATTTGACTTGCATCTGATAAATATGCTTTTCCTATGTAAGCAACATTTTTAATTTTTGTTTTTCTATTTCCTGTAGTGTGCAGGATCTCGTGATGTTTTAGAAGAGTCTAAACAGTTCTCTCTAGGTCCTTTCACATTTATTGGTAAATATTTCTTTATTCAACACATTACAGGAAAACTTTGCTGTTTTTTCTAGTTTTTTCTAGCTTGTTTATTGTCAGCAGCCTTGCCGAGCTGTATGTTTAACTATATTAGATTCCCTTGAAGCATGTTACAATCCCTTGGAGCATGTTAAATACTTTTGCCTTTTGATGTTGGAACTTTTCTGACTTTGTTTTTTACATGCCAAAAAGGTCTTCTGAGTAATTGTTATTTACTCTAATGCCTGCATCACCCCACCCATTGAACTTCATAGAGTGTTATTTGGGTCATTGACACTTTGGGGTTGATTTACTAAAGAGATAGAGACTGTTCTCTTTACAAGGGCATGTTCACTTTGAAGAGTGCCATTTTACTTTGCATAGTGAATGATGGTAAAAAAAAAATAAAATCCTGAGTTCAGGGAATACAAAAGAACATTCTGTATCCTTTTAGGAAATCAGCCTTATTGTCCTTGCCTATGCAGATTGATTTAAACTTGCTAAATTCATAGTACATTTTACATACAACAAGGAGTGTTATTAAAGTAAACACTGGTAATATGACAATATAGGTATGAAAACATTATTCTCTGGGAAGGCATGTAGATAAGTTTGTATTATAAAAGAACACTTCGTGGAGCATTGTATTTTACATGATCCTTACTATAGGCAATTTTGAATAATCAAGACAAGGTGTATTTTTACTCCCCTAATGCTGGCTAGTAATCATGGTAACAGTATGATGACATTTTTATGCAGCCAAATAAGCAGCGCAGAGTGAGCTTTATAGGAGGTGGCTTTGACTCCATCCAGGTCCAGTTAGGTTGTACTTCATATTGGGTCTCTATCGTACATTCCAGACCTAACGTGTCAATACTAACATTCACTAAAACTCTTGATGTGTCTCCAGTTAGTATGGGCAGGTGTTTTCTCATGTAAACTGCTCAGATTCAGTAGGCTCTGTTTTAAAAGCACAGCAAAGTTTACTCCAGGCTATACACAATGCGCTTTCAATTGGGTATCATGAGGACCATGTCACTGTACTGATTCTGATGATGGAGGCAACTTACCAATAACAAGCTTAAAAAAGAAGCCGCTCGCCTGCTCCTATGGCTTTGTTTCCTCATTGGTTGAAATGTTGCAGAATCTTGCTTACCAACAAGAGAAAAGCTACGGGGTGACTGCTTGCTTATGTTCTCTACTGATGGGACTCTGACACTGGAAAGTTGCCATGTGTGACATCACCTTAAGAAAGTTTGCATTGTTGGCAAAACATAAACTTTATTGTGCAACCTGTCAGTTTGAAGCACACCAATGGTGACCTTTTGTAATTAATAAGGGGGATCTGTCAAGTTTGCTGCACAACTAGACAGTGCAGCAATATAAAATATGTCCCTGGCGACATCATACTTTGTGTTTTAAGTGGAAAACAGTGGGCAGTGGCACATCCCATCCTGATGAGGTGGTTACTGGTGCCTCACTGATTACCATGCAGACGTAATGATGTCTGCTAGAAGGGCAGCAATAATACTAGTCAAAGATTAACATGAAAACCATCCTCACTAAACCAGTTGTCACAGTCTGAACTGTTTAGGGGGAAAACTGTGGTACTGTAGAGGAAGGTGAATATTAACTGCATGTTAGAACCTTTTTTTCAGGAACAAATTGGATATTGTTTGTGAGCTGTGGTGGCGACCGCTTTGTGAGACCAGAGTTAGGCCTTAAGATAATCTAGTACCTTTGAAGTAGGTGACCAATATGGGTAACCATTTTATTATTCTGTCTTTAGATCCTGTGGATAATTCTGCTGTCTCCCATAAAGGTAAGAATAACTTGAAATATTTTTTTCTGCAAACAATTATCTTCAAAAGAATTATGCATACTTTTTTCAGACAGTACTTTGCCCCATCCCTTTTCTACATAGTCTTATATTTTGCCATAGGCATAGTGCAATTGGGTTTGTAGTAGGGTTTCTCCAATGATTAGATGTAATCTTAATGCATAACCAGAAAATTCCTCTAAACTATTAGAAATTACTCTCACTGTAGAGATATTTGGATGCAAATTGCACCTAAACTGCAAGCAGCATCATAGATATTTCCCTATTTTTGATAAAGATAATGGGTACTACATCACACTAGATCGCACTAGATCAGGGGTCACTAAATGGTGGACCGCAGTCCGGACACGGACTGACTGGCAGTTCTGTCAGCACTGCAATCACCGACCTGCGCTGGGTTATGACAGGCAGTGGATACACTTCCCCAGTGGTACATGTTCAAAAAATAACCTGGCAGGACTCTATCCAAAACATTAAAGTTTACACTTTAGGTATAAGACTAAGGGGCTTATTTGACTTTGATATGTCATGTGAATGGGTTCTTTTCATCATCCTCCTTTTTTTTTTCCGTTCATTAATTAGAATGGGGATTTGCATGCTTTAGAGTCCCAAAGCAATAAAAATACTTGCACACAAAATGCCTAGACGTACCACTCCGTCATTTTATCAAACCCTTGTTTATCTTTCTGCCTGCAGGTCTGCCTTTTACTGTACTCGTGGCCAGCCTTCTGAGTGCTTGGATACTGCTTATGTCTGAGTTTTGAGCACTAAATTACTAATTTTTTAAGAAGATTTATTTTTTTGCTGAACCAGCTGGTCATTTACACAGCTACAGATGTTTGCCTTCTAGACCTTAGATGTGGTGCATTATATGTATGACATTAAATTGTAATTATTGTTCTTTTGTGAGGAAATAAAAAAAACCCACAAGGCTATGACAACCACTGCAGTACACATGACTGCAGTGGTCATGGGTACAAAATTTCTAATATAATTGGCATATAAATGTAACTTGTATCTATTTTTTGGAAAATTGTCAACATATTCCAATTGTATGTTTTTAATATACTGTATATATAACTTTAAATATACATTAATATATGTATAATTATTTTTTATTTTTAAAATCTATTCTGTCAGAGATGCACTTTGGGCTGATATTTCTGTAGTAACAGGGATTTACCAACCTCTTGTAGAACAATAAGGCTTTAGTAAAACTGAACTCACAATGTCATAAAGAGGGTAGCGTGCAATAGTAGCTTGTTAAAACTGTTCTGTATTAAAGGAGCCCGCTCCCGGTGGTCAGCAGTGGGGCTTTCAGCTGGACAGTTCAGCAGTGCTGAGATGGGCACCCATCAGAGACCCACTTCAGAAGTTGTCACTGGTGTCATCCTCATTACAGAGAAGGTTACAATCAGGGAGGGTCCTGAAAGTGAACAAGGATGCCACCAATGACAACCAATCTTTACTGTGAGTGTCATTTGAATGTGTTTTACTAATAAATCCTTAATATACTACATAGAATCAGCACACTCTTTATCTGCTTTATGTTTTCAAAACTGCTAGCCTATCCTGCCACTTTTGGAGACATGTTTTTCTCTGCTTATGTTAAAACTGCCATGTGTTTGCTTTGACATAACACGACTGAACTGCAATTTTTCCATTTTACTAACCATTTATCTGTGACTCTCTTTCTTCAGCAAGTGAAGGAAAGGTTTTTGCATTTAATACCCCACTTTTTTTATGTTGCTATCTTTGTCCTGGTGGGCTTGGTTCTTAGAACACCTTCACTGTTTACTTGACCAAAAGTGTAAGTGTGAAAAAATAGATCAACTATTAAAAATAAACTTTATTTAAAGATACTTCCCTTCACCAATCTTTTAAATTCATGCAATAAATAGAAGTGTTTCATAATTTGTCTACACTGGGCTCACTTCAATAAAAGAACGTTCAGTATTATGTTGGAGTTTGGAGGAGCTTCATTCTGGGCCTTCTGGATTTAATCTGAAAATGTTTCAGGGAGATCATCTAGAGCAGTGGCTCTCAACCTCTCTAGGGTCGGGACCCCTTGGTAACATTTGCCAAGTTGTGGTGACCCCCAAAGGTAAAATTTAGGGATGACACGGCTCCAGGCAGCGATATCTGGAGGTGTGGCAGGAGAACTGACACTGCTGCGCTAGGAGAGAACTGAGGAGGACTCTCACCTTGCACAGCGACCCACAGGTTGAGAACCACTGGTCTAGAGCTACTGGTGTCATGGAAAATTCTCACCCCACATTCTTAAAAGAAACAAAGAGTATAAAGTAAATATATTGTGCCATCTGTTAGCTTTTATGACTTTTAGGAAGCAGGGTTTGTATTGTGATGCTTGGGATTTTATTTTTAGGGATGTCCCAAAACCAGTACTCAGTGCCGATACAGGGCATTTTCACGAGTACTTGTACTCGTGAAAATAGCCCGATACTAAAGGCCGGTACCGCCCCTTAAAATTTTTTAATTGGCTCAGCCCCGTGCTTGTGGGGACCTGAGGCAGCCTGCCGGGGACCAGGCAGTAGCTTTCTTTGTCAGTGCCTGCTGGGGCCCACATCTCCTCCTCCTTCCCGGCTCAGTCACAGCTCGAGGCAGTCCCCCAATGCAAATACAGCCTGGAGCCGGCACCCGCCCTGTCAGCTCAACACCCAATTGTTCAGTTCAGCACCTGCCCGGAGAGCCCTGGAGAGACCCATAGGCAGCCCTGGTGAGATCTGGACGCAGCCTGGTGAGATCTCGATGTAGCTCTGGTGAGATCTGTACTCAGCCTGGTGAGATCAGATTTTATATAAATAAAAGACTTGTCAAAAACTTGTCTTTTGTTTTAGTTTTTTCAAATAAAGGATTTTATTAAAAGTCTGGACCCTTTTTTTACAATTTTATTTAACCCTTTAGTGAATGGGTAGGAGTACAAGTACCCCTTACTCATTCACAGGGGGGGGGCATCTGGGTGCCCCTTTTATTAAAGGGGTACCCTGATGTGAATAAGCCCATCTGCCGCACCCCCGCAACCAACGCCCCAGGGCTTGTGGGGAAGAGGCCCTTGTCCCCATCGGCACGGGGACAAAGTGCTTTTCCAGGGGGGAAAACCCTGGAAAAGCACCCTCCCAGTGCCGAGGGCATGTGGCCTGGTATCGCAGGGTTCTCCCCCCCCCCCATTTTGGGGGTGGGGTTCCGCCTTAAAATTCCTACCAGACCTTAAGGGCCTGGTATGGCTTTAGGGGGAACCCAACACTTTTTTTCTTTTTTTTTAAATGGGGTCCCTCCTAAAATTCCTACCAGATCTAAAGGGTCTGGGGTTTTTTGGAGGGGGAACCACATGCTTTTTTTTTTTTTCCTTTTTACATGTCAATTTTTTTATTTACATTTTTTTTTCATTTTTATTATTTCACTTTAAGTGATGTTAACATCACTGCTTCTTTAAAAATTGTATTTTCTAAAAGTGTTTTTTTCATTGATACATTTCCCCCAGCGCAGTACCTGAATACCCATACCCTTTTTATGGCCATTAACTTGCAAATAAGCCTTCAAAATGGGGTCAATTGATTTTCAAAGTTCTACCCCCATAGACTTGCACTGAGTTCAAACTTTTTCCATGTTCGAAAGTTCAAATTCGAACCGAACAGGGGGGTGTTCAGCTCATCACTAGTAAAGATATATCTTGTTCAGCCCAGCTTATTGACTCAATTCCGCCACCCAAGCTAAATAGCATGGATAGACGATTCTTCCCTGATGACTATTGCATTTTGCATTTTGTGTCATCTATGATGTCTATCTTACTGAGGAGAAAAGAAGAGGAAGGCATTGCCAGGGTACACACACATATTGCTTAGCACCTAACATGAAAAATATCTCTGAGGTTAGGACTTTTGCAATAATAAGACAAACCTTGTATTTTATATATGAGGTGTGAGGAAGTGCAGAAATTTTACTTTTACCTTATGCCTGCTATTGCACAGTACAAATGTTTCCTCCCCTCGCTCACTGACACTGCATTGTGCATCAGACAGAAGAATAGCCAATTTATTTAAAGAACTCCAGGAAAAAAAATGTATTAACCCTTGCAGTGGGGCTACTCCCGCACTGCAAGGGTTAACTGATTGTTTTTGTCTAGGTTCATAAAAGAAATTCATACTCACCCGCTGTTCCGAACTGGCTTGCTGTTAGACTTATCCTTTCAGTCTCTCTCCCCGTCCTCTGCAGTGGTCTAAGGTCCCATAAATCATAACGTCTATACAAAGTAGACTTGTGCATTTAGATTCAGACGAACCTGCAAATCAACGAAGATCAGTTGATTTGGCGGTTTGTCCAAATCCGAATTAACAAATTATTATATTTCGTTAAAAAACATACGTTAAAATACGAAAAACGTAATTGGGTACAAATAACTAATTTGAGAATGTGCAGCGGCCATATTGGCCACTAGTGCGTTCTGCGCATGCGTGCCCCCTTCTTGGAGACGAGCGCATGATGCCGCATGTTTGTGCGGCGTCAGGTGACGTTACACACCGGTACTGGCATGTTACCCATTACCAAATTTACCTCTGCCTCTACAGCTTTGGTCCAGTTCTTTGGTACTGTCAAGGTGCCACACTTTATTTGTATACAGTTGCACCTCTTCTGTCAAATGTGGGTACATTTCTCTGCAGGCTCATTCCTGCATTGCACCTCAACGTTTGTGGTGTATTTTGCTGCTTCAGCACTGTCAAGGTCAGGGGCGGACTGAAAACACATGGGGCCCCCGGACAATACAAGATTATGTGGCCCCATTGTGCTCCGCTCATTTACAAGCCACACCTACATAAACACTCTTGTGTTACAGAAACTATTTCTCCATACTATTATCAAAATAGCGGTCTATTCACTAAACGATGCATTGCCGTGGAATTGGTAAGAGACTTTCAAAATCCAGACCAATATAGGCAATTTGGAAAGTGAACTAATGCATGGCAGACTTCAGACCAGAACCAATATACGGCAGATCTCAGACCAGCACCAATACACGGCAGACCGCAGGCCAGCACCAATACACGGCAGACCGCAGGCCAGCACCAATACACGGCAGACCTCAGGCCAGCACCAAAACAAAGCAGACATCAGACCAGCACTAATACTCGGCAGACCTCAGATAAGAACCAATACATGGCAGACCTCAGACCAGAACAAATACACGGTAAACTTCAGACCAGAACCAATACATGGCAGACCTCAGACCAGGACCAATACATGGACGACCTCAGATCAGAACCAATACACGACAGACCTCAGACCGGAATCACTGAACAGCAGACTGGGCAGTTAGAATGACACATAAACAATGACATCTCCGGGATCGGCCATCACACACAGTCTGATCCCCTTGAGACGTCACCCGCACACTTGCATTAATGGGTAGCTCCTTCCATGCCAGCACATGAGTGAATGCTCACCTTCAACAGGTTCAGGGGGTGGGTGCAGCAGATATGGAGGGTCCCACCAGGGGCAGATGTGGATCGTCTCAGCAGGGGCAGATGCGGAGGGTCTCAGCAGGGGCACAGGAGGGTCTGAGCAGGGGCAGATGAGGAGGGTCCCACCAGGGGCAGATGTGGAGGGTCTCACCAAGGGCAGATGTGGAGGGTTTCACCAGGGCAGATAAGGAGGGTCTCAGTTCAGAAGATGTTGAGGGTCTCACCAGGGGCAAATGCAGAGGGTTTCAGCAGAGCAGATGCCTTTGGTCTCACCAGGGGCAGATGCAGAGGGTCTCAGCAGGGCAGATGCGGAGGGTCTCAGTAGGGACAGATAAGGAGGGTCTCAGCAGGGCAGATGCTGAGGGTCTCAGTAGGGGCAGATGAGGAGGGTCTCACTAAAGGCAGATGTGGAGGTCTCAGCAGGTGCAAATGAGGAGGGTCTCACCAGGGCAGATGCCGAGGGTCTCAGCAGGTGTGGAGGGTCTATGCAGGGCAGAAAAGGAGGGTCTCAGCAGGGGCAGATGCGGAGGGTTTCAGCAGGGGCAGATAAGGAGGGTCTCACTAGGGGCAGATAAGCAGGGTCTTAACAGGGGCAGATAAGGAGGGTCTCACCAGGGGCAGATAAGGAAAGTCTCACCAGGGGCAGACGCGAAGGTCTCACCAGGGGCAGACTTGGAGGTCTCACGGGGGCAAATGTGGAGATCTCACCCGGGTCAGATGCAGAGATCTCACCAGGGGCAGATGCGGAGGTCTCACCAGGGGCAGATGCGGGCACCATTCCTCCAGTGGGGTGCCCAGGACCTGATCTCAGTGGAGGCCCCCAGCCTTGGGCCCTCATGCAGCCACACCGATGGTAGGTCCGCCCACGAGCTGTACAGCCACCCAGCATGACACCCCCCACTATCTCTGTGCTCTTTTCAGCCACACCACTGCCAAACTAGTAGATGCGGCTGTGTAAAGCGGGGATGGCAGAGGCTGGTGGGCCCTGGAGGTGGGGGACACTGCCATCGCTGCTTTAGCACAGCCGCATCTGCTGGTTTGGCAACGTTGCGGCTGAAAAGAGCTTTGAGATAGCGCACAGAGCCGCCTCTCCTCCATGTGGGCTGAAAAGGGCAGCGAGGGGCTTGGTGACTGGCCCCTTCTGGCCGTGGGCCCTTGGGCCGTGCCTGAGTGCCCGAATGGTCTGTCCATCCCTGGTCAAGGCATCACACTATTACACACTACACAATATTTCTGTAGCTGCTCCCCAGTTGTAAAATCTGTAGTGGTTGCTGCTTGCTGAGTCATTCTCTTTGTCTCATATTTTTCAGCCTAGGACAGTGCTATATCCAGTGGCGTCACAAGGGGGGTGCGGCCCACACCCGGGTGACACCATTGGAGGGGTGACACCAAAATGACTCACAGTCATTTTGGTGTCACCCCCCTCTGAAAAGTCGGTCAATGGACCGAACGCCCGACAGTATCAGGAGAGAGGAGGGGACCCGGCGGCATACCTTATCCCGTCGGGTGACTGTCCTCTCCTCACGCATGCGCGTGACGTCATCGCGCACGCGCGGCAGTATTCCGTATATATCACAAAGAATATTTGTGGCTATTGTCTCTCTGAAATAGTATCTAACAATAGTTTATTCATTAAAACCTACTGTACATTGCGTCCTCAAAAAAAATGTAGTGCCCTGTTTTTGGTCAAATAATGCACTCTAATGTACATGTATTGAGTACAAGCTGCCTGACATCTCTTCTATTCAAAATGCAGACAATGAATATTTTATAATTAGTCCCTAGAGAATCAATACAATATTTTGCTGTCTTTTTCTGGAAAATAAGTACGCTCTAAAGTACATTATTTTTAATGAAAAGCTGACTGTTGTTCTCTCTGTTTAAATGCAGTTTCAGTGAAGGGAACTCTTAAGGCATCAGCATACCAAGACATTTTGGACAATTTCATGCTCCCATCTTTGTGGGAACAGTTTGGGCATGGCCCCTTCCTGTTCCAACATGACTGTGTACCAGTGCACAAAGCAAGGTCCATAAACACTTGACTAGCCCGCACAGAGTCCTGACCTCAACCCAATAGAACACATTTGGGATGAATTAGAGTGGAGACTGCGAGCCAGGCCTTCTCGTCTAACATCAGTACCTGACCTCACAAATGCACTTCTGGAAGAATGGTCAAACATTCCCACAGACACACGCCTAAACCTTGTGGAGGCCTTCCCAGAAGAGTTGAAGCTGTTATAGCGGCAAAGGGAGGGCCAACTCAATATTGAAACCTACGGACTAAGACTGGGATGCCATTAAAGTTCATGTGGGTGTAAAGGCAGGCGTCCCAATACTTTTGGTAATATAGTTTATATTCATAATATACTGTATATGTATCATTCAGACTGCTAAGTACTTTTATTCTTATTCCCTTTTTGCTTTACTGTTGAACTATTTGTCTCTCTTTTATGGAACATCTTTTTCTGCATATTGCTTCTGCACCATTTCTAAACAAGAACTTACAGTATCCTTGTCTCTTTAAAGAGCGCTACCATATTGTAAACTCTGTTATATTCCTGTCTGAAGGGACAGTGGGCATCACATGTATTTCTTAAGTTTTTTTAATTGTCACAGTATTTGTTGGGAATGGTGCACGTTTCTGTTAAAACACGTGGTGGCAGCTGTTCTTTTGTGTAAAGGGTTAACTGTGGAGTTAACCAAGCCCAAGTAACAATTGCTCTCAGTCTGCTGGCCTTAGAATGTTTTCCCGTGAGCTGAAAAATCTCTTTGCCGGGAGGCTGAGAGTGGTATTGTCCCATCTTGGTGACAACACGTAGGATTAAAACTGTGTATCGTCGCATATTGGTAACAGTACAGTGGGGTCGGACCTGCTGTTACTGACACATAATCTTTTGTAACCCTGACAATAAAATAAACTTTGAATTGTTTTTGTTGCTTAAATGCTAAATTGAGATCTGGTTTTGACAATACAGCCAATCAGAAACTGTTGAAATAATACCAATTCAGCGTGCACAATATTCCTTTATATAGTGTTAAAAATATACTTTATTGTTTATATTTGGCCTGAACAGCTGCATGTTTTGTGTCAGTGCAACCTACCCCAACAGCTAAAATGCTGTCTATGTAGTCTGGACCATATTTTTGTTTTTCTGTGTACACTTATATGTGGATTTGTAGGATAAAAACTGCATGCTGATTCGGTGCTGACTGTACAGTATTTCTGGATCTTGTCACTGACATAAATTACTATAAACATTATTGTTAAAAGCTGCCTCATCTTTCTTTTCATATGGCTTACATAATGTGCAGAATATCTGTCCTATTTTCTGGCTCTCATCTTGACGTAATCCAGTGGAATTTTTATCTTTTGATGAAAAGTGCCTTGTATCTTCCTCTTCAAATGTCTACTAAAATGGCTTACATCATGTGCAGCATGTCTGTGCAATATTTCTGCTTCTTGTAGATGAGATAATCCACTATTTTATTTCATGTTAAAACCTGCCTCTTAGTTACCTCTTTAAATGCAGTCAATATAAAGGCTTACATGATGTGCCTTTGCTATTTTCTTGTCTCTGGCATAATATACTGCAATTTATATTTTAGCTTTTTTTTTATTAAACCTGCCATGTCTTTCCACTCATACATCTCTGAGACATGTATTTAAAGAATTGGTGTTTTTGATGCCTGAAACTACAACAAAGAATTGTAGCGCCCCCCTTACTCGGTCAGCGATATCCTAATGCAGGATAACACTACCGTTGGCTCCCAAGGGGTGATCTACAGTAAAAGAACTAATGGGTTTCCCTGCATTTCCTCTGTAACAAACCTCTATATTGGATCCACAGCACATCAACACACCTTGAGCACCTTGCTATGGGTTACCGCAACTCTGAAATCTTCTTATATAGGGGTAATTTCACTCGCTTTTGCCCTTCAGCACTTACTGACCTTTGTGGTGATCGATTGAAGTAATGTCCAGACTGTAGGTATGAGGCTTAGAACTTTTATTGTAGAACTTCAGAGAGAGAGGTGGAGGGTTAGGATCATCCAGGACATTGCACAGTGTGGTTAGTTTTTCCATGCACAGTAGGTAGAGCACCTTACACAGCAAAACGTGAGGTAGAAGTCATTAGTTATCAGTAGTATGCACTGGGCTTGCTGCTGTCTGTCAGGGTCATTACACGGCTAATCCCCAGGTTTCAGGCATAGCCATCTCAGACAATCCATAGCAACCTCTCCACAGGCAGGGGAAGGGAGAGCTCACAAGGTCCACCCCAAGTATTTATCTCCTCCCCAGCATGCACCACTGGCCATTGCCTAACAGTGATTGGCTGGAGAGGGATATCCACTCATAGCAATCCCTCATTGGCTGCTCTGTTCTGTGACCAGGTATACCCAGCAGTACACCTAGTAGCAGACAGATGCAAATGAAGACAGGTTGTTTAGGGGAAACCAAATGAACCTAAACTACAAATCAGCATCAGACTGCACAGAATCCTATAATACTAAATTTAATAGCACCCTTTCCAGCAGGGTGCTACAGAGTGAAAAGCCAGCACCCATGTATAAGAATGCTGGCTTTTTGTTCTCTGCATGTCTGCCATGCACTTGATTGCTACACATGGCTGTAGGAGCAGAAACACAGGATAGATCTTTCTGAACTGCAGTTGCAACTGGTTAGGCTGATGGCACACAGATGATTCTGTCACTGGTGGCAACTTGCCAGCAACAGGATTGTTGAGACATGCAGATAAATACTTACCTAGTAATAGGTATTTCTTATATAGCGATAATTTAGCTGGTAAGTTGATGCAAGTGACAGGATTGCAAGTGTTCCATGACCCTTAGGAAATTGGAAAGGACCCCAGGTACAAAACAATGGGTGACTGACTGTGTTGTTGACCTCTAAGGCAATCATGCAACTCCATACCAAAATTAATTTGATATAATTTTTTGGGGGGACAGATAGAGCTTTTTTTGGTGGTATTTAATCACCACTGGATTTATTTTTTATTTTTTACTATATAAAGAAAATAGTACCGAAAATTTAGAAGAAAAAAACAGTTTTCCCTATGTTATGAAATATTTATTATTATTAGCCAATTTTTGGTAAAATATAAAAGATGGGGTCATGTTGAATAAAAGGCACCAAACATGTCAAGCCTTAAAATTGTGCATGCACGTGAAAAAATAAATAAATTACAATACTAAAAATTGTCCTTAGGCGATGCTTTAAAAGCTTTTACTACTCATCAATTGAGTGTTAACAGTGATTATTGGCCCTAAAATTATGGGTCGCACTCCGACATTTGCGGTGATAAGTAACACGTGAGGTGCAATTGTTGTTGCAATTGTTACATAGGGGAATCTATAAGCTGCCTGGGGGCCCAGGTTTTCTCAAATTTGGGTAAGGTGTTACGCAAGTGTGCCATCAGGTATTCCAACTTGAAAATGTCATGGATGCATCTATGGAGATCAGCACTAGAGGAGGGGAAATGGTTGTTTCCATTTCCCCAAAATAAGGCATCTAGCAGCAGTCAGTACATGGCTTGCTAGTTTGGTAAAGTGTCTAGAAATGTGTGTGAAAGGGGTGACCTAGCAGGCAGTGAAGTGGGTCCATAACTACTGGGGTATCAACAAGTTCTCCAAGTAAAGTCAGCACCTGTCTCCAGTAGCCACGAATTTGAGGACATTCATAAAATATGTGATACAAGGTATCTGGAGTGTTGTTGCACCTCCAGCACATGGAAGAAATTGTTGCGTTAATCGAGTGTAGAAGATTGGGGGTATGGAACAATTTTGCGGTTGCGGGGTTAATTGATCCCAGGTGTCTCTCATAAAGCAGGTGTAATATAAGCAAGTGCACTACTCACACTGAGTTTGCTTACACAGGGCTGGTGAACAAAGTGCTTTGATCTAAGTGGTGTTTAAACAATTGCAGTTTGAACTGTAAGTACTATCTTTAATGTCCTATAAATTATATAAACATTGTAACTGGGATAATGTATTTTAGTATGGTTGAAGAGTTTGTTCAGTGCACACTGTGCCACATGTATACACCCAAAAATAAAATAACACCCAAAACGCTATTTTATCAAGGTAATAGATAAAATAAAGTCTGTGCTGTTAAAATAAAAGTTGCCTAATGAACGTTAGGCTGCTTGTGCATTCACGATTCCATGATTCCAGCTTTTGTGAATTGCATGTTTAAGCAAGCAAAATAAAGAGTGGTAAAATAAGGATAGATAGATACATTAACAATTAACTTCTAATTTATAACGCTGAGCTTTGTGAATTGACCCCATTGCATCATTTGATGACTTATCAGTTACAAAGTTATTTATTTTTATTTTGTTGGTCACTTACGCAGGATATTATTTGGAATATGTTTTATAATTAGTTACACTGTAGATTGTCCTCAAATTTCAATTAGCGTGACACCTTTTATTTGCATTTTTCCATTATAAATATTTTGTTTATTGAGTGTTTTGCGTGGGATTTATATATACACATTTGAGAATATGATGGTCAGAATCTAATTAGTGTGCCGCTGAGGTTTAGGTGGCTTTGGAGATGAGTCAGCCATAGGGGCATGTAGAAAATCATCAAAAATCTCCTGGCGGGTTACCTGAGATCTGGATGCCAGGGCTAGTGATGGGCTCGGGCGTGTTTGCAAGCGCCTCGTGCCGAGCCCACCGTCAGCACGCAGGGCCAATCACAGGCACTGAGACATGTTCCCGGTCCGCAGCTGCAGAGATCGGGAAGTATCTCAGTGCCTGTGATTGGCCCTACGCGCTGACAGCTTCCTGGCGGGCTCGGCACGAGGCACTTGCGAACACGCCCGAGCCCATCACTAGTCAGGGCCAGAGGAAGGGGTTGAGTCCACCTGCAGTAGGTAAGGCAGGGCGGGCATCCGGCTTGGGAGGCACTCCAAACGCTACCAGCATAGGGATGTTGGCAGTCATATATCTTCTGTGTATTGTTAAAGTGATATTAAAGGCAAAAGGATGTTAAGCTACTTCAACTGCTGTTGAAATCACTTACAATGGATGCTGCTTTAGTTTTAGTTTCCTGTAGAATAAGCTGGTCTCCTGTGCACTGGTCCTGACTTCCTGTTTTAGAGTGACTCCTTTCTCAAGCAGATTGCTATGCAGTCACCCTTTTTTAGCAACACACAACAACAACACACATACACAGGAAATCAAGGTACTTCCCTCCCCCCGGCTCCCTCTCCTCCCTCCACCCCTCGCCAAGCTAGTAGATGAACAGTTACTAGAACCTGCTCTTTGTGATCTTGCACTGGACAGGAAGTTCAGGGAAGCTGAGCTGGGAGACTTGGAAACAGCTGTTCAGAAACATGACGGTTGTAAGTATTTGGGCAAAAATGTAAAGCAATACTTTGCTGGGCAATGCATATTTGTTTGATCTGGATTCATTATTAAAAAAAGTTTATTACTATTAAAAGAGTTTATTATTATTAAAAGAGTTTATTACTACTTTAACTACTATAGCAGTTCCACTTACCAGATACGAAGAGTAGGAAGGTTGGCCTCAATTAAATATCTGTCTTAATCAATAAATGACTCATTAAATAATACTTTTTGCCGTTGACACCTTATGGTTGGATTTTTTATTATTGATTTGTTTATTTTCCAGATCACAACTTTGTAGTGTACAAATTATAGGGTGTAGGAGCAGTACTATAAATCCTCTAGAAAGCATGGGGTCCCCAATGCATCTTCATTCCAAGCTATAATGCATTTTAGAGAAGCCCATCTGTACACAATATACAAAAATTTGAAATCTGACAGCAGGGGTTGTAGGATTCTTATTATGTACAGTACTTTCAAGTATTCTGGTGTCGGAGTAGTTTCAGATGCTCCACATTAACCGGTCACATTACTTACTGCAATACCATTTTAGATACCTAATAGGTCTTTACATCAGAACACAGTTACTAGAGTCTAGGATCCCTCTTTGCATGAGATGGAATAAATAGTGCCTACATGAAAAGAGTTAGCAGCGCTCTCTATTGTACTACAACAGACACCCCCTCGCTAACAACTGTTAGAAAACTGCCGACCAATAGCCAAAGTAGCTTATAGGTGCAAGTTAATTTATATGCTTTTAGATGAGGAGCATGTACAAGGGACTGTGTTGTTACCTGTGTTGTTGACCTGTTTGTAATACTTAATAGCCACCAGAAGGTGCTGCTGTAGTACAATGCATTAAACAAATTTGGATGGATGGATCTGTAGCTAAAACAATGAGCTGTAATTGAATTTCTGGCAAGAGAGGGTTGCGCACCTAGGAAATCCATAATCAGGTAAAAAATGTTTATGGGGACGCTGTAGTGGAATTTCTGTTTCTCCTTCTTGAAACTTCTTCACCCAACGCTACGCATTGTTAATGTCCACTACAGCATACCCACAAACATTATTTTGCTGTTTATGGATTTCCTAAGGTGCACAACCCTCTTTCACCAGAAATGCAATTAAAGCTCGTTGTTTTAGCCGCAGATCTATGGTTCTAATTATTTAATCTGAGTGGTCATTAAATGCTTCAAATATTATATGGATATTGGGACTGAAAGAGCAGGGATAAATCCCTAATGTAAGCGTGCAGTGCAAGCATGTACGAACAGTGGTGACACAAAGCCCCTAAAATTCTCCTAGTACTCCCATAGCACCCCCACCAGCAGCCGCCAGAGTCTGCATTTAACTTTTCCTAGCTAAAAAAACAATGGCAGAGGGGAGTCCCCCTTTCAAATCATACCAGACCCTTTAGGTCTAGCGGCAATGTAAGGGGCGGACCCGGCGATGTAAAAAAAAAAAAATGCGTGGGGTTTCCCACAAAAGTCATATCAGACCTTATAGGTCTGATAGGAATTTTAAGAAGGACCCTAACACCCAAAAATCAAGAAAAAAAGTGGGGTCCCCCCTAAAATTTCCAATTAGAAAAAAAATCCAAGCAGTGGCCTGGCAGAGCAGGAAAGCCCCCCCCCTTCCTGCACCATACCAGGCCACATGCCCTCGGCATTGTGGGGGACCCCCTGGAAAAGCACCTTTTCCCCACGCAGATGAAGACAAAGGCCCCTTCCCCAAAATCCTGGCCTGGTGGTTGTGGGGGTCTGCAGGCGGGGGGGGATCATCTGCATCTGGGTACTCCCTTTCATAAAGGGAGCACCCAGATGCCACCCCCCCTTGTGAATGAGTAAGGGGTAGTTCACCAAAGGGTTAAGTAAAATGTAAATAAACAGATAACACCTTAGAAAAAATCCTTTAATTGAGCAAAAAACCCACAAAAAAAATCATCCAATGCTGTAATCCATGGTCAATCACATCGTCCAGCAATGTAATCCAGCGTCAATCATGATGAATGACGCCTGGCGGCTCGCCGAACTAAGAAAAGTCCAGACGCCTACACACCTGTCCGCTCCCGACGAACTGCCGTCCGTCATGCCATTTCAGGTCAGTGAGCTGTCATGGCATAAAAACAAATGGGTGGTGCGAGCCCCGTGATGTCACGGGACTAGCTCCACCCATTTGTTTACATTCGGGCAGGAGCTATCAAATCGGGCATCGTGACTGTTTTTAGTTCAGCGAGTCGGACGACGTGATTGATGGAGTTTTTTTTACTAATAAAGGAATTGTCAAAAAGCGGGTTTGTGTTTTTTGTTCAATTAAAGGATTTTTTCTAAGGTGTTGTGTGGTTATTTACTTTTACTTAACCCTTTGATAAATGAGTAGGGGTAACAACTACCCCTACTCATTCACAGGGGGGAAGGCATCTGGGTGCCCCTTTATGAAAAGGGGTACCTAGATACAGATGAGCCGCCCTGCCCGCAGACCCCCACAACCACCGTGCCAAGATGGGGAAGAGGCCCTTGTCCTCATTGGCATGGGGACAAGGTGCTTTTCTAGGTGGTCCCCCCTGGAAAAGCACCCACCCAATGCTGGGGCATGAAGGGGGGAGGGGGGGCGCACACCCCCCCCCCCCTTTTTTCTGTCCTGCCAGGCCACTGCTCGGTTCAAGGTCTGGTAAAAGGTCTGCTATGATTTGGGAGGGGGACCCGACTCTAAATTTTTCTTTTTCTGCTTTTTACAATGATATTTCTCAATCTGTTCGCTACCTCTGAGGTAGCAAACAGAATGACTGAGCTGAATGCTGGAGCCGAGCAATCGACTATTCACTCTCAGTTGCTCGGCTCCTATGAGAATAGGGGTGAACAGAAGATAATGAACTGCCGAACGTTTGCCTCAGCCAATCCAGATGTTGCATCAGCTGAGGCAAATTGATTTTTTCCTTCGGTTCAGCCGAACGCGCTGAGGCTGTTCAGTTGAACCGAAGAGAAGTGAAGTGAGCCAAATGCAGCCAATGTACGGCTCAAAATAACTATACAGGGCTGCTGTGAATAGCCGAGCATGCTTCGGTTCAGTTATTCATTCGGCAGCTTAGAGAATAACCCCCTGTTTGTTAACATTATACATGCAAACATTTTTTTCACCAATTCAATAAGCAATAAAATGCACTGATCAAAGCAGCATGCAAAAAACCTTTATGTCATGCTGTGGGAGCAAAATAGCCAGAGCATGTCCTGGTAATTATTATTATTGGAACCTATAATTCTTCACATGTGCAGTATAAGATTCCCAGCACAGCATACGCTATGGAGTTTTTACTTGTACTGTTTTTCACACTTCTAAAGTGTATGTATGACAAGAAATTTAGTTTCAGATAAAGTAGGTAAGGAACCCGCTGTCACTGATCCGAACCCACTGTATGTCAATAACATGTGACTATACGCACTTCTGAACTGACCAAGTCACTATAAACATGGTGATACCACTCACAGTCTGCACAGAGATTTTCCAGCTCGTGGGACAACAATCCCAGGCCACCAGACTGAGTGATCATCACTAGAGTTGGTTAACGCTGCAGTTAACCCTTTACACACAAAACAGTAGCTGCCACCATGTGTTTTAACGGAAACATGCACCATTCTCAGAAAATGCTGTGACAATTAAGAAACTTCAACAAAGCCTATGATACCACAGGAAAATGACAGGGATGCTATACAATAGTACTCTTCACGGAGACAAGGATACTTTAGGTTCTTTTCTTTTAATAAGAGAAACGGTGCAGGAAAAATATACAGAAAAAGATATTACAAAGAAGAGAGACAAATATAACAACAGTAAAAAAAAACAGGAGTAAAATGAGAGTACCTAACTTGGTTTTGGTAAATTCTAGCAGAGTCCAGGTCAGTACACAGAAGATGGATCTGGATTAGGCTCTCTTAGAGATGACAAAGTGTTGGTCATTGGTGAGATTTCTTCTTGATGGTCACATGAGAGCCTCTCTTTTGATGTTACACAAGAGCTTTGGTGTTACAAGGCTTTGGTGCTACAAGAGCTCCTGACTGTCCTGTGCAGCTGCTTTTTGTTGGTCCTCTAAGGGGTGTCACTGAGCCGGCCCATAAACTAATTAGGAAGGAGCAGGGACCATATTAGCAGATATCTGGAGCTGGAATTTGAGGATGCCTAAACCAAATTATGGGCAGCCTGAGGTAATTTGAACTAGAAAGCCTGCATTTTTTAAAAAAATGAGGGAAGATAGGATTTCATAATTAATACTGAGATGCTCAAACCTCGTTACCATCACACTTATAGTTTGCTGTGTCTCTGCTATCTAGATTTTTGTTTCCCACTTGTTCTGGTGACAGTTGAAAGTGAAGGCAAATCCAAAATGTTATAGTCATCAGTATTCTGGACCACAGCAAATCAGGGATGCTCCATGATGTTTATTCAAAAAGTTGACTGCTAAATAGTCTGCTATGTTACGTTAAAGTGTATGGAAACACTAATGTATGTTTTTTGGTCTGTTAAATATACAATTGAATGCATTTTGTTTTATCTGTTTGAAACGTTCAAAAAATATTTGTTCATCTTGCTAGAAATCTTGTGAGCAGGGGCGGACTGACCATTCAGGCATTTCCCGAGAACCTCTGGCCATGAGTGGGCCTGTGGTGGCTGCCAACTGTCCGGCTCTGTAGGTTAGTGCCCTGTGATGACGTCATCCATCTGTCCTCCGTGTTATGTTCTGTCCCAGTGGCTCACTGAGGGCTGCAAATGGAGGGTACAGGTAGCACTGCCTGTCAGTGACAGGAGCTTAGCGCACTGCTTGCTATCACTGATTTTCATGGCCATGGCAGACGGGGCCACCTATATGTGAATGACAGGGGGCCTGGCAGGAGACTTTACACAGCCCTAGTGCAGCATCCAGGATTCTCCAGCATTTTACATCTGTTCAAAGAACAAATGGTGAGCAAAAACCTACAAATGATGCCTCTTTTGCTTCTTGTGGCATTGATATTAAGGACATGAAAATAAGGCTTAACTGGTCGTACATTGACCTCCCAGGAAAGATAAAAAATAAACAGATGTAATTTGTTACTCAAGTGAAATTGGCAAAACTGCTGTGAACAGTGCAGGCAGAGACAATAGCAAAGAGATTTTGGCCTTAATCTTGTGACAGGTCTGATTTTGGGAAATGGCTGAACTTGCCAACTGAGGGGCCCATTTGGATTTTCTTTTTGTGATAACATTTCTGAACACATGAATCCTGCCTTGAGCAGGGGCAGAATGACTCTGTGCATTACTTCCTTCTGACCTCTGCGCTCTGTGTGTTAATTCCTTCTGATCTCTGTACTCTGTGCATTACTTCCTCTGCACTCCATGTGTTACTTCCTTCTGACCTAGGAACTCTGTGCGTTACTTCCTCCTGACTTCTGCACTCTGTGCATTACTTCCTTCTAACCTCTGCACATTACTTCCTCTGCACTCTGTGTTACTTCCTTCTGACCTCTGCACTCTGTGCATTATTCCTTCTGACCTCTGCAATTTGTGCATTACTTCTTCTGCACTCTGTGTGTCATTTTCTTCTGACCTCTGGACTCTGTTCATTACTTCCTTCAGATCTCTGCACTCTGTGCCAGGGCCAGATTGAGAGCATCATGGGCCTGATGCTGAATATTTGGGTGGGCCTTTTTAGGGAAATACATATAAATAAAACATTTCAATTACCATTAAAGTGCATTAACAAAAAAATGTAATTGAGGTATTCTCACTGACCAGCAATGTAACAGAGATATTCACACTGACCAGCAATGTAACAGAGATATTCACACTGACCAGCAATGTAACAGGTATTCTCCCTGACCAGCAATGTAACAGGTATTCTCCCTGACCAGCAATGTAACAGATATTCACACTGACCAGCATTGTAACGGAGATGTTCACACTGACCACCAATGTAACAGAGATATTCACACTGACCATCAATGTAACAGATATATTCACACTGACCACCAATGTAATGGAGATATTCACACTGACCACCAATATAACAGAGATATTCTCACTGACCAGCAATGTAACTGAGATATTCTCATTGACCAGCAATGTAACAGCAGCATTCTCACTGACCACCAATGTATCGGAGGTATTCTTACTGACCACCAATGTAACTGAGGTATTCTCACTGACCACCAATGTAACTGAGGTATTCTCACTGACCAGCACTATAGCAGAGGTATTTACACTGACCACCAAGGCAACAGAGATATTCACACTGACCAGTAATGTAACAAGTATTCACACTGACTAGCAATATAACAGAGGTATTCTCACTGACCACCAATGTAATGGAAGTATTCACACTGACCGCCAATGAAACGGAGGTATTCTCACTAACCAGCAATGTAACGGAGGTATTCACACTGATCAACAATATAACGAAGGTATTCTCACTGACCAGCAATGTAGCGAAGGTATTCACACTGACCAGCAATGTTACGGAGATATTCACACTGACCAGCAATGTTACGGAGATATTCACACTGACCAGCAATGTAACTGAGATATTCTCACTGACCAGCAATGTAACAGAGGTATTCTCACTGACCAGCAATGTAACAGAGGTATTCTTACTCACCACCAATGTAATGGAGGTATTCTCACTGACCAGCACTGTAGCAGAAGTATTCACACTGGCCACCAAGGCAACAGAGATATTCACACTGACCAGTAATGTAACAAGTATTCACACTGACCAGCAATGTAATGGAGGTATTCTCACTGACCACCAATGTAATGGAGGTATTCACACTGACTGCCAAGGAAACTGAGGTATTATCACTAACCAGCAATGTAACGGAGGTATTCACACTGATCAACAATATAACGAAGGTATTCTCACTGACCAGCAATGTAACGAAAGTATTCTCACTGACCAGCAATGTTACAGAGATATTCACACTGACCACCAATGTAACAGAGGTATTCTCACTGACTACCAATCTAACAGAGGTAATATCACTAACCAGGAATGCAACAGAGGTATTCACACTGACCAGCAATGTAACAAAGATATTCACACTGACCACCAATGTAACGGAGGTATTCATACTGACCAGCAATGTAATGGAGGTATTCACACTGGCCAGTAATGTAACAAGTATTCACACTGGCCAGTGATGTAATGGAGGTATTCTCACTGACTGTAACAGAGGTTTTCACATTGACCAGCAATGTAACAGAGATATTCACACTGACCAATAATGTAAAGTAAATATTCTTACTGATCAGCAATGTAATGGAGGTAGTCACACTTTTTAGATATTGACTGAACACCAGTGCTAGGGCACTGTACTTCCCATTACCACCAACGAGGAAGACACTTTTCATCCCACTGACACCAATGAAGGGGTAATGGTTATCCCAATTACACCAGTGATGGGACATATTTTTCCTTCCACTTATACGACAATGGGGCACTATGTTACATATTTCTGAACCCTACACTCTGTAAACTGTGTTGTATGTTACATACTCTTGCCAAAAAAACAAGCCGCATCTTTTAATCAAGTTAGACGGACTATTTGAAATTAAACACACCAGAGCACTGCTAGATTATTACCGTATAAACGTTTAGCCTGGGTTAATAAGTCTGTCAGGTTTAGGATTCTGTTATTTTTGTTTGTTTGTTTAATTCTAACAATGGAAGAAAAGTATGTGGGAAGTGATAATGGTAATTAAAATAAAGAATATGTGTTATTTAAGTTTTGTCCAAAATATAAACTTACATCTCATTTCATAGCTATATGGCTTACGAAAGAGAAAAAGCTGTTTAGTGAAAATTGTAGTCTTTGTACGTACTAGAGCTATAAATAGGTCTCATAGGCATGAAAAGTGTCACTTTGAGAAACACAATGCTGACAATAGTGTAGAGTCTTACCAGAAACAATTGCCTTGGGTAGTAAGCTCACATATTTTGGTTACAAATATTTTGTTACATAGTTACATAGTCAGGTTGGAAAATGTCCATCGAGTTCAACCTATAGAGATAAGAGAAAAAAAGAAAAAAAAAGAAGAGAAGCCTAAAACAGAACGCTATGCCCACAGTTATCCACTGTTGAACCAGAGGAAGGCAAAACAAAAACCCTATAAAGCATGGTTCAATTTGCTTTAACAGGGGGAAAAAAATTCTTCCTGATCCCATATGGCAATCAGATATTCCCTGGATCAACAATCTCCTGTGTTTAATATACCTTTGTACTGATATGCCTATTATTGCCATAAAAGTCAGGAGAAAGAAGACTATTTGACCCATCTCTCCAGGTTTCACAACAATTTTTTCAAAAGTTTTTTTGCATGTATCCAAGTAGACTTCCCTTTAAGCTTGACTGCTGTCCTTTTAAGAACTCAATATCCAGTAATATTCTGTGCATTTAGGAATACATCCAGATTTTCTTTAAAACGGTTAACTGAGTTAGCTAGAACTAGCTCCTGGGAGAGTCTATTCCACAATTTCACAGCTCTATCTGTGAAGAATCCTTTCCATATGCAAAGGTTAAACCTCTTTTCCTCCAGACGCAAAGTGTGCCCCCTTGTCCTTTGCAGTGACCTTAAAGTGAATAATTTGGCAAGATCACTATATGGACCATTTATGGATTTATACGTAGTGATCATGCCCCCACCCCTCTTAATCACCTCTTCTCCAGAGAGAACAAATTCAGGTCAGTTAATCTTACCTCATAGCTGAGCTCCTCCATGCCTCTTATGAGTTAAGACGCCATTCGCTGCACTTTCTCCAGTTTCACAACATCCTTTTTGTGAACTGTTTATCCAAATGCTAAACTTGTA
>NW_017306951.1:236978-293470 GCF_000935625.1 Nanorana parkeri | reverse complement strand
AAACAAAGAATCCATTAGGCTGCCCGTGCTGCCTGCCCAACTCAATGTTTGGGCTCCTCGGCAGTCTGCAGCCACCTGCATCTTCTGCCGCCCACTTCTTCTGCTATTGTCTGGGAGGGAGAGTGCAGCACACCATAGGCTGCCTGTGTATTTCAGCAGAGCGGGACCTGCAGAGCCTGAGAAGGCACAACAAGGCTGCTTGGGGCTTTACTGCCAGGAAACATCACTGCTTCCCCCTCCCCCCACCACCACCTAGAGAGGAAGAAGAGGGCATGAGGACTGAGCACATGAATTTCACATCAGCACTGTAAGTCCCTTTTCTATCTGCGTTACACCGCTGACCTCCACACTCTGCATCACACGCACCCCTGGCCTCTGCATGACATGCATCGCTGACCTACGTACTCTGTGTTACACACACAGCTGACCTCCGCAGTCTGCATTATACGCACCGCTGACCTCCACACTCTGCGTCACACGCACCGCTGACCTCCACACTCTGCGCCACACGCACCGCCGACCTCCACACTCTGCCTCACACGCACCGCTGATCTCCGCACTCTGCGTCACACACACCGCTGACTCCCGCACTCTGCGATACATGCACAGCTGACCTCCACACTCTGTGTTACATGCACAGCTGACTTCCACACTCTGTGTTACACGGACCGATGACCTCCGCACTCTGCGTTACATGCACCGCTGACATCCGCACTCTGCGTTACACGCACAGCTGACCTCTGCACTCCAGTGCCGTGTGGTACCTCTTGCTCCGGGTGAGGCATTCCCCAGCCCCACCGGCTGAAGCCACGACCCTTGCCTGCCGAAGCCCCACCCCCTAACAGGCGAAGCGCCGCTCCCAACCCGTTATCAAGCTAGTGTAAAACAGGAAGGGAGGAGACAGGGAGGAGCCTCCCTGTCCTTCACTTGCTCCTCGCTGCTGTGGCTCTCCGTCCATGACAGGTTACACAGCGGGGAGGATTTCCCTGCTGTGTAACCTGTTAGATGCCGATCTGAATGGAGAAAAAGCTGTCAGCTTCAGACTTGAAGCTGACAGCTTTTCCCCCCATAATTCTAGGTGAGGCTCTGCCTCGCCTGACCGCACGCTGGCCAAGTTGGTGGCCAAGTTTACACTGCTGTGTTATCTGCCAGGAAAGCCAGAAAATTCCTTTACCAGACCAGGCCACATGCCTTCCAACATTGGGGGCGCCGTGCAAAATAATATGGGGGTGGACTTATGGAGGAATCTGAAAGTCCCCTTTACAATAAGGAGACCAGATATCCAACACCTCCCATGGAAATAAGTACAGGCGTACATTAGTACCCCTTACCCATTCCCACAAAGAATTAAAAGTGAATAAACACGCAGGGGAGGATTTATCCAAACTGGAGCCGACAGAAACTGGAGCAGCTGCCCATGGCAACCAATCAGCTTCTATCTTCAGTTTGTTCAGTTAAGATTTTAAAATGAAACATAGAAGCTGATTGGTTGCCATGCACAGCTGCTCCAGATTTTGCCTGTTCTAGTTTTGATAAATTCCCCTCACACTGAATAAAAAAGTCCATCAACTAAAAAAAAAGTGTGCTTATTTACTTTCCACTCTTTGTGGGAATGTGCAATGTACCCCTTTACTCGTACCCCTGGGTGCAGATTTTTGTTTGCCCTCTTATTATAAAGGAGGCTTGGAAATTCCACTATAAGTACCCCCAGTATTTTCCCACCTCTGTACATCTGTTTTGTTAGGCATTTGAATTTTTTTTTTAAGGTAGTCCTTAAACTTGGAAAGCCTGGTCTGGAGCATGAAGGGGGAGTCGTACACTGGCTGCCCTCCCTTTCCTGGCCACACAAGCTGCATGATTTGTTAACGGTCTGGTTGGAATATTAAACTGAATCCTTGAATATGTGCTGCCAGTGTACACTGTCCCTGAGACTTTGCCTGAATATCGTATTGATCTGCTACATTACATACAGCTTTAAAGCACCCCCTAAGCATGTTATTTAGAGGAATTCTACAGCATATTTTCAGTGTAGCTTTTGAAGCCACATGAAAAGACCCTCTCATTACTGTAAGCTATTTTCTAAAACATTTTTTTCATTGGTATGACCTATGGCAGTACCAAGCTTCCCACACTTTTTTTTTTTTGTAAAATAGTGCGCCTATTAACTTTACAAAATACCCAGAATTTAGCTACAACATTCACCCCCTATAGAAACGAATGGGCTTTGCTGCTAAGTTAGGGATTGCTGAATTTTAAACATTATTTGCCAAACCCTCAGCGAACCAAAACCGGACAGATTCGCTGATCCCTAATTGAAAAGTTACTGTTTTATTTTTTTAAAACACCTCTGTGTAGTAGAAGCATGCACCTACCACCACAGTTCAATTTTTGTTTGCAGGAGAGCAACAATCAAAGACAACACGGCATAACTAGCTGGTGGTTAAATTTGGTAATCTGGCCAAGACCACACAATGTTATGGCACTTTATACAGTAAGTGAGTTTGGGATACATGTCCTGCTCTTCTATACTAGAGGGCTGTGAAAGAGGAGGAATCTTCTATGTTAGTACACGCAATCACTGCAGTCTAATAGGGTATTTGAGTGTTTTTGAACTCACCATTGAAAACACAGGGCCATTTGACTTGAGAAATGTTGATTAAAAAAAACCATGATGATTTGTTTGCAATTATCAAAAAGCTATCACAGCACCAATCCCCAATACGACTGAAACTGGGGAAAAGAACTGACCTTTTTCAGATATCTGGCAATGTAAGATAAACTCCAGCTATATACACAAATTAAATACATATAAGGGAGCTCTTTCACCAGCCAGGGAAGGGGAGCGGATTAAAAACAATTACAGGTCTTGTCCCTCCCCCCAGCCCGTGACTGGACAGTGATAGAGAAGCCCCAGACTGATGAACTTATCACTCTGCCACTCTGCTCTTTCCTCCTATGAGCATGTTATTTGTTAACACATGAGCACTGCAGAACACCTGACTGGCTCCTTGTGCTGCACCTAAAAGTAAACTTCAGGCACATATAAAAGACCAGTTCTGTAATCAATGAGCATCATTAATACATTATTAGACATATCTTTGTAATTCCAAGCAGTGTTAATTCTTGAATGTGACTTGGTAACAGCCTCTGGCAGTCACTGTACAACAGAGCTCAGAGAGTGGGTGAGAAACAGCACAAGGTGCCAATCAGTGATGCTAATAAGGAGCCTGCTGATAGAAGGAGAGATGAGGATGACTGAGAGATTACCTCTTCAGTGTGCTGTTCATGCTTTCTCTGCCGAATCGCAAACTGGGAATGGGGAGGAGACCTTAAGGCTGGGTTCACACCTGGGCGTTTTTCAGCGCTGATTGAAGCGCTGAAAAACGCTCAGCAAGTGAAATCCTATTAATTGGTATGGGCATGGTTCTCACGTGGGCGTTTTTCAGCGCTGATCGAAGTACTTGAGCTTCTTTGGGGCGGATTTCTGCGCGGATCCATTGACTTACGCATATTAGATTTCGTAAACGCGCGTCAAACATGCGTTTCATGGACAGTGAAAACCGCGCGGTCAAAAACACACATTTGACGCGCATATTACGACCTCCCAGGTGTGAACCCTGCCTTAAGGCGCATTTGACGCGCGTTTACGAGCAGAAGTCAATAGGTCCGCACGTAAATCCGCCCCAAAGAAGCTCAAGTACTATTTTGAGCGTTGGGCGTTTTTCAGTGCTTCGATCAGCGCTGAAAAATGCCCAGGTGGGAACCATGCACATTCCAATTAATAGGATTTCACTTGCTGAGCATTTTTCAGCGCTTCGATAAGCGCGGAAAAACGCCCAGGTGTGAACCCAGCCTAAGTGTAAGTGAAACTGCAGCAAAGACAGATCAGGTCCTTTTCCCTGCCAGCCAAGGCTGTGCTGTGTCACAGGGCTGTGTATATCTAAGCACTGCAGTAAAAAATCCTTAAAGTGACATTAAACCCTCAGATTTTTTAACATAAAACAATACTGTAATGTGTGCCTTACTGTAATCCATGGTAGTTTCCCTTCTCTTTGCTGCTCTTCTATGGATTACAGTAAGGCACACATTACAGTATTGGTTTATGTTAAAAAATCTGAGTGTTTAATGTCACTTTAATACCTATCCTTAAATACATCCTTATTCTAATAAATATCCTTAAATACAAATAATTTGTCAGGTTAAACAGCCCCCTTATATGCATTTCATTTGTGTATTAACTGTTTGCCTGGAGTTAAAGGAGAACTATGGGGTTAAGGCTTTTCCCCATAGTTCTCCTTAGGGTAACGGGAGGACACAAACTAGCGTCCTCCCGTTACCCTAAGCTCAGTATACCGCGAGCTACAGCTCGCGGTATACTGAGACGCCGCAGCTGAAGCGGATCCCGACAATTGTGCCGGGATCCGCCCAGCTGCGTGACTGACAGCTGGCTCTGCCTATCTAGAGGCAGAGCCAGCTGTACCCTCCCCCTCCCCCGTCTGTTCCGCCAGTCAGCGCTGGCGGATCGGAGCGGGGAGGGGGGAATCCAGCCTCTCCCCTGTCACGGCAGAGAGCAGTGACAGGATCGAGAGGTGAGCGAACGCCGGTATGTGTTCGCTCACCTCCCAATCTACTGAGCCGACCTGTGACAGTCTCATTGTCACAGGTCGGCTAGAACTATGAGGTGAGTGAAAAGCACTCACCTCATAGTTCTCCTTTAAGCTTTAAATAGGTGAAGAATACTTATGTTTCATTAGAGATTTTACTCAGCTTCTACCCTTTTACAAGTGGGAGACATTTATTTCATACACAGAATGCAGTCCAGTTCAATCATATCTGGTAATACTGGTTATTTTTGTTTTAATTCCTCCTCTGAAATAACTTGGGTGGAAACTTTGTTTAAAAGAATTTGTGAGGTCAGCTGGGCCCTGCACTCTGTGAATGACTTCAAGAGAGATGGGGCTCCTGCTTCTCTTCTTCCTTCTTTGGTTTGAAGGTATTTAATGACTTTGAATAATGTATTATTAGCTTAGCGTATACAAAGGTAACCTTATGTATGTAATAATAACATTTATTTATGAGGCCATCATGAAAAGTGTGATTTTTTTTTGGCAGATATCCGCTAACAAGCAAAGGAGCAATATGCACAATGTGGAACCCATCACAACTATCACATTTCATTTATATTGTTCAGATTACTTTATAGCAAAAACTGTGAAATCCTTTTGCCATGGGTTACTGCATTTCATACAACCTTATTCCACTTCATGCAGATATAATATAAATGATAGGTACATTTTAAATAAGGTTGCTACAGACAATGTTAAGATGCTGGGCTTGATTTTTTTTGTGTGTAAGCTTTAAGCATGGTAGCAACACTTGCATTGGCTTTTGCAATTTAGTAAGATTTATTGAAGTGTTAGTAGCAGTAATATGTGTTGCAAATGTATGATTCTCTAAGTATATACTATTTATTGTAGTATCCTAGAAATGAGTAGAGTAGGTAAAACATAACAGGGAGACATGGGTCAGTTAGAAAGAATGTTGTATATTACGGATGTTCGGATACCAGTGCAGATACTTGGCATTTTCATGAGAACTAACAGGGTTGCAGCGGTTACAGCTGGGACCTGGCTCTGGCACTCCACCACTGCCCTGAAATCATCAGTCTGTATTGTTTTAGAAAAACTGTCACATGACAATAAACAAAAATGTATCAGTAATTGTATCTGTGGGTACTTGGGCAAATATCAGTACTTGTACTTGCAAAAATGGTATCTGTGCATCCCTTTTATTTATATTTATAAAAAAAAATCATACATTAAAACAGAGATGTACAAATCCCAGGAGCTCCGTGTGCTCCTTACAAATGACAGCTGCCTCCTAATTGTTGAATTTTTCTCTAGTCTAGTCTTGGAGCTGGAAAAGTATCTGTACTTGTGCCGAGTACGGTACTTGGTATCAGTGCATCCCTATTGTATATGTTTTGTACATTTTATGTAAAGGTTATTATGTATTTTTTTGTATTATGACCGTTCTTGTAGGGAAAGTTACTGCTGTTTGTGTAAGCTTTACATTTACTTTAATCGCCCAGGTATCTTTTGCTACAGAGCTGTGAAAGACTATGAAACCATGATTACAATGCACAGTAGAAGTCTATTATTATTTCTATAATTTATACAGAATAAATTGAGCTTGATTTCCCATTTTCTTACTGCAGGAAATTAACAGAAATCAAAGAAACTTTAATATAACCTTGTTAAAGGGTCTGTGAAGGTTCTCATTCATCCAGGTTATGGTATATCTGAAAAAAAATTAGTCAAGGCAACTGGACTTGCTGTGTTTTTCTTGAAGACGTTTTACTGGTCATCCAACCAGCTTTCTCAATTCAGAATGACTTGTACAAATATTATATGGGAATAAATATGGTGAATGTTGCTCCAATTCACATAATGTGTTAGTCACAACCAGGTGTTGATTGCATTTTTTAACACCTCTCTGTGGGCAGGTTAATAACACCTCCTAGCTCCAATTATGCAAATGAAATCAACACCTGGTTGCGACTAACAGACTATGTGGATTGGAGCAACATTCACCATATTTTTTCCCAGATCATTTTTGTGCAAGTCATTCTGAATTGAGAAAGCTGATTGCGTGAGAGGAAAGTGAGAGCCAGCTGCTAGCAGCAGCCATTTTTTATAAATGGTGATGCTGAGATGGGGTCACGGTGATCACATGATACAGAGCCACTCTCATTGACTGTGTATCCCTGTCGTGATCAACACTGTCAATCACTGTATTGTGCTTGTGCACACGGTAAAAAGGGCATATGAGCAAAGTAAAAAAATTATATTTTAAAATGTCTGCCCTGATAGGGCTACTGCATACCTGTTTATGTAAAATGAGTGGAGTGCAAGTGGTTAATAGAAGCGGATATACCATAAGAAAAATTAAAAAATTTAGTCAGAAAGTTAAAAAAGTCAGAAAATTTCAAAATCAAAACCCAATTTCAGGCTACTTTTACTTTCAATAGTTCTTTATTGAAGTCAAGTGAAGCATACATGACAAAATGCATATAACATAACCAACTTAACATCCAGGATACAGTATGCTTTGCAATATAATTTCCATTTATAGGGAGGTTAGGAGGAAGGGGAGGATGACAAAACAAGTGGAAAGAGAGGAGGGGAGGAAGGAGGGAAGACAAGGTATGGACCAGTTATGCGTCAGGCAATATTAGAGATCAAACAATGCAGTATGGATGTACAATCCATTTTCTCCAAGCTGAGAGGAATATAGGATATGAGTTATTTTTCATGGCAAACATCTTTTCAGAGGAATATTGGGTGTTAACTAATGAAATCAGGTCAATGATGTTAGGAGGAGTTGTTTGTAACCATCTACGGGTAATCAACAATTTAGCTGCATAGAGAATATGCACAACAATAGTGCGAGTTCCCGTTGGAATATATCAATATTAATATGCAGTAGGGCGAGTTCTGGGGATTCCGGGCTACTTGTAAATGTACCTATGCATTGGGGTCCTACGCTGCCCCGCAAATACTGCATGTTTGTTTGACTAGAGCAAAAGGAATAAGTACAAATACTTTCTGTATTCCTCACTCCAACAAGCTTCCTCCTCTTCATGCGATAGTTTGCCCGATGCCACTTTTTTGCTGCCTGGTCACTCGCAGCTCTCTCAGGTCTTAACGTACAGTGCAGAATAGTGATGAATGTAATCTTATATAGTAAGCAACCACTTGGACACAGATTTATTTATTAAAGGTGTAGACCATGTTCACTTAGTAAACTGAATTTTCAATCTGCAAGAAAATTTTCACTTAGCTTTCACTTAAGCCCGTGACACACTGCATGCGAAGCCGTGCAGAGCGAAGCAAAGCTGTCAGGCACAGAGCTTCACATGCAGTGTGTGAGCTGAGTGCAGCCAGATGAATGACTACATCTTCAGCCAATCGGCTCGCACGTAACAACCACATGCAGTTCGCATCGTGACACGTGTGTTTATACGCGTGAGCCGATCGGCTGAAGATGACGTTTTTCATCTCGGCACACTCAGCTATGCGAGCTTTCGCAAGCTGACGTGCCGTAGAGAAAATTACTTGATGCACTGCACACGAAAGGAATGCGCCCCAACTCCGCGCTGCTTCGTGTGCAGTGCGTCCCAGCCTTTAACTGAAAATTCACTTTGCAAAGAGCACCCAATCACATGCAAGGAAAATTAATAAAAACTAAAAAAATAAGGGAAGATTCCCTTGTAAACTAAAAATTACCTTTACTAAGTGAACAGAATATTTTAGTATAAAGTATAGAACCCCAGTGTGCGCATGCTCACATTTAGCTGATCAATGAGTAACCATGCTTCATTGTGACCCATGAAGCATGGTTACATAGAATCTAAATCTATTTGCTATTAGACATCTAAGCCATTGCTATTAGACATCTAGACATTGTGACCCATGAAGCATGGTTACATAGAATCTAAATCTATTTGCTATTAGACATCTAAGCCCGCAAAACATTTGCTTTGTTTAATTTCTGATTTTTCGTTATTTCGTTTTTCAGGATTCAGGTCAATTCGGTTTGGGATTCGGACAAATCCAAAATTTTTGTTAATTTGGATGCGGTAGTATTTACAAACGAATTTTCGTTGCAACAAAATGACATTGGGAAAGAAAAATGACTTTTTAAAAAAAAAACAGTCCACAGGGGAAAATAAAATTCATACCAGGCCCCTTAGGTCTGGTAGGTATTTTAAGAGGGAACCCAACACCAAGAATTAAAAAAAGTGCCCCCCCCCTAAAATTTATAGCAGACACTTAATCCGAGCACTGGCCTGGCTGAGCAGGAAAGGAGGGGAGAAGCGAGCACCCCCCTCCTGCACCATACCAGGCCACATGCCCTCGACATGGGGTGCTTTTAAAGGGGGGGGCCTTGAAAAGCACTTTGTCCCCATACCGATGAGGATAAGGGCCTCTTCCCCACAACCCTGGCCTGGTGGTTGTGGGGGTCTGCGGGCAGGGGGGCTTATCTGCATCTGAGTGCTGAAATTCGGAAAGAAATTCAGATGCATCCAAAATTTGTGTTATTGTAAATTCGGATACGTTCGAGTTCCTTATATTTTCGTTCGGAAATTCAAATGCAATCGAATTTCTGAAAATTTGTATGAATTTGGAACGAAATGAATCACACTTTTCTATTTGCTATATGCACACATTTCTCTGTCCTGCTACCCACAAAATATGCCTTAATTACTGTGCCACCTAAGTATCACAGACCGATATAAACCTCAAGACAAAGGATAATTAAACTATTAGCCATTAATAATACTAATAATGGGCAGGAAGAAATTAAAAGTGAAGATGTTCTTCATCTGAATGTTGTATACAATCATGTTTTTAAAAAAAATTAATTAGTAGTGCAGAGTTGAGAAACATGGAAAAAATAACGATGTGCAAAATAAAATGAATTTCAAAGTTCTAAGAGTGGTGCACATAGTGCACTGTGGCAAAACATGATCCTATGCAGGCGACAAATATACAATCGTGACAATATGCAGAGCACCAATAGGTGATTCTGACAAAAAAAAATGTTTTAAGGTCCCCCGCCCCCTCATACACAGACAAACATATGCAAACACACATCGCGTGCGCTTGCGAAAATGAAGATTGCTCTGCACATGTTACATATCAATGCAAACTTCGGAGTGCGAGCTAGGGTCCTCGATCACTGTTACCACTACATTGATGAGCGGTAAATGCTTTTAAAGTGTCACCTATGGGCAGTTTTGAGTATGGTATTTTGTTTGCGATTTTGTGGGCGTACACAATTTTAAGGCTTCATATGTTTGGTATCTATTTACCTGATGTGACCCCATCTTTTATATTTTACCCAAAACATTGGCTAATGATAAATGTTTCATAGTATAATGTAGGGAAAACTGTTTTTTTTTTCTCAAAATGTTCAGTACATTTTTCTATATATAGTAAAAAATAAAAAAACCACTGGTGATTAAAAAGAAAGCTTTATCTGTTCTCAAAATAATTATGCAAAATTAATTTGGTTACTGCGTTGCATGACTGAATAAATGTCAGTCAAAATACCCTTGTGCTTGTCTGAGCATATCTGGCTTGTACTTGTAATGAGATACGGACGTTGTCTGGTTTTATGCAGTTTTTTCTAGTTTTGTATATTGTTTATACGTAAATTAAAAAAAAGAGATTAACCCAAAATACCTCAGTGCCAAATACTGAAAAATGGCCTCAACAAGAAGGGGCAGTGGCATAACAATCGCCATAGTCACCCAGGCGGCCGCTATGGGGCCCGAGGCACAGGGGGGCCTGTCCAGGACATCCCCCTGATGCTGTGCGGGCCGCCTGGGTCACTTTAGCATCGCAGGCTGCTGGCTGTCACTGGTGGCTGTGAGGAGGAACACGCTGCTGTTCAGATCACCGACAACCTGTCAGTGGTCTGTGCAGCAGCACGTTCCTCCTCACAGCCACTGCTGAGTCAGTACCAGCCATGAAGGAGAAAGGCTGGGACCGGCGTCAGCAGCAGAGGAGGAGGCGGGCCTGGCGATGGAAGAGGAGGTGGGGCCAGGCGATGGAGGAGGCGGGGCCTGCCAGTGACCGTGGAGGTGGAGGAAGCGGACAGCGGATTGGGGCTGACAGGTAAGGTGGTTTGACTAGCCCACCTGAGACCCTGCAGAGCCCACCATATAGAATCTATGGTGGGCTCTGCAGGGTCATTTTCAGGTGGGCTGTTAGGGATATCAGATGGGCTCTGCAAGGGCATAACTAGAAATCACGGGGCCCAATACAAAATTTTGCTATGGGGTCCTTTGATTTCTATTTACGCCCCTGGGAAGTGGTTTTAACACCCCAGTCTTCAAGTGGTTAAAGGAATTTGGATCCTTCCTGTTCTCTCAATAGACTTACAGGGTTATTCACAAAAGGGTGAAGAGTTTGCAGAAGGCAGGAGAAGTGAACAATCTAGGCCAAAATAGCTGATTTGGAAACCTTCTCCAATTCAGCTCACTTTCCAGGTAAACTATGTTATCCTCGATTGTTCACTTCTCCTGCCTTCTCCAAACTCTTCACTCTTTTGTGAATAAATGTTAGCAGTGGAAATCTGACAGAGGTTTTGAACATTCTCCACTCTATCCAAAAATAAAAAATAAATATTTGGCTGGAGTTTAAGTTACTAAAACATTCATATTTATGACATACACAAATGTAAAGAAGACCAACGTTTTGTCCTCAATGTTAAAATGTGAAAGTTACAGAAATATGGGAAGTGGCATTGATGACTTATTTTTGAAAGTGAAAGCACTAGAGCATTCACATGTACACTTCCTTCATTTACTTGGTAAATCCATTATTTGAAACAAGCTTGCATATGAGGTGTAGCATGTTTGATCCTGGTCAAAGTCAAGACTCATTAAGTAGTGAGGCAATGATTAGGATTAGGATTATGGTAGCTTCCATATTTCTATTTTAACAGATTACCTTAAAATGAACTTGTGTTGTGCCAATTCAGGGCAAAGCAATAGACACTTTTAACTTTCCCCTCTCCAGCAGTTAACAGGTTTCATTAACTTCCCCCCGCTATAGCATAATCCCATACATGACAAAGCAAAGTCTAATTCACTTACCCCTCCAAAATGCAGCACCACATGCTCCATGCATGGCAAGGCAACAGGTTCATTTCAGTTCCCCTTCCCCAGCACCACCACATACCCCATGTTGGGCAAAGCAACAGGTAAATGTAACTTTTCCAATCCCCTCCCCAGCACCACCACATATCCCATGTTAGGCAAACCCACAGGTTCATTTATTTTCGCCATCCCCAGCACCACTCCCTTCCCCCAACACTACCCTATACTCCATTAAGGATAAAGCAACAGCAACAACAACATAAAAGGAGAGCATTCCTCCCATTTCTGCAGCTTTGTAATGGCCTTTATGATGTACTCATATACCAAATTAATACTTTCATGTGACATAAAATTGTAAAAAAGCACTGCTTTACATTGTTAATAAAGGTCAAGGGAGTAGTCTGAAATGTGGAATGTATTCAGCATCAAGTAATTTTGCTTCCTTGTTCTTTTTTTTTTTTCAGGTGCAGATGCGGGGTGCTTTGGTAAGTTCACATTCATTTGGCTAGTATTAATATGACCCCAGGCAAATCTTGAAAACGTATGTGCAAACAATCTAGAGACATACCTTGTATCGATATTCTTTCAGAGAGGAATATGACAGGTTTTACTATACAATAGCACTCTACATGGAGGCAAGGATACTTTAATTTCCTATTTAGAGCATAGAGATGAGCTTAATGATTTTTAAGATCGTCCTTTAATAAAACAAACGGTGCAGGAAAAAAAATGTTACAAGAAAAGAGACAAATATATTTGTAAACGAAACAGCATAAACAACGGGAGCTGACAGCTTGCCTCCTCCCGTCCTCATGTTGTATCCTCTTACTCCTGACTGAGACTCTGGCCGAGCTCCTAGGCCCCCCTTTCCTGGCTCCCTCAGGTGCCCTGGCAGTGCCTGCAGAGCGGCCGGTGGAGGGAGGTAGAGTGGTGCCAATCGGCCCTGGCCCGATAATCATATAATTGTTTCCCCCCACTGAAGTGACTATTGGCCCTGCCAGCCGAGCCTGGGGCACATGCCCCCCTAGTTTTAGCGCTGCTAACCATATTGATCACCATTTCAGCCATACTACAATTGGTTTGAACTACCCAAAGGCCTTGAGCATATCTCCAACCATCTTACCAGTTTATAAGCATTCAAAGGGGTTGATTTACTAACCTTATAAACACACCACGAACATGTATACACCTCTGTAGTGTGTTCACTCCCAGCATGATCTATGGGTGGAATCTAAACACCTTTGTAGTGTGTACACACCCAGCAGGTGTGTTGTGCAAAGCCCTGCCCTGAATTGCAAGGTGATGTTGTGTAAATTAGCTCTACATTGTGTTGCTTGTGTTGATGAATGCGGGAATGTAAATGCATGAGCTAACCATTTTTGTCTAAACTGTGAAGCAGCATTATATATGCATCATGTGCATGATTTTTCCATATATGGCATTAGTGGAAACATGCTTGTAGAGACTTTTTGGTTGATAAATACGCTTTGCTGTGTAAAAATCACACGCACCTGGTGCAGGCGTGTGTTTAGGTTAGTAAATCACCCCCAAAGAGTGTTATGTTAGTATTTTTGTGTGACACATTAATTCCTCCTAACAACATGGAGTTAAAGGAGAACTATGTGGCAACCTTTTTCCCCCATAGTTCTCCTCATTGTCACGGGAGGTCATATACTGTGTCCCCCCGTGACCCAAAACTCAGCATATAGCGGGATATTGTCCCCTATATGCTGATATCGCCGCAGCCGGGACAGATCCCGACAATTCTGTCGAGATCCACCCCACTGGCTGATTGACAGCGGGCTCTGCGCCTTTAGAGGCAGGGTCAGCTGTGCCCACCCCTATTCAGTGCTGGGGAAACGGAGAGGGGAGGGGGGAATCCCTGCGAAAACACGACGCCGTCGCTGACTTCTCAATCCAATAGAGCTTCTTTGTCACAGGTCGGCTTGAATTATGTGGATGAGTGTTTTTCACTCACCCCATAATTCTCCTTTAAACTGTGTAAGGGTGTAGATGTGAACATACCCAGCAATCACTAACATTACTTCTGTCTGCCACAATTTTAACATTTAAGAAAGGTTTTTTTTAAAAAAGCATGTGGTTTCTTCAAAATCTATCACACCCTTTTCCTGGATGGGGGTCAGGTATGGATTTTAAGGACCATGCTAAAAAGGAAAATAAAAATAATTTCCCACATCAGGAACCCCCCTTCACATCAGAGTTCTCCCTGATAATCTGCACCACAGTGCAGCTGTGGCAGCATGGCAGAGGGCAGGTCTGGAAAGAGGTGGACTTCTGTCCTCTTCTTAATGCTGGAGCCAGTCCTGGAAGCAGCCCTCCATGGATTAGCATCATGTGTTTCAATTGTGCTGGTGGCAGGCTTGCCTGCACCTTGAAAATGCATAATAATGTGCGCAAATGTTCAGGCATCCCTGACAAAGCGACAGAACAGGAACACCTCGGCACAGTAACATGTCAGAAAGTCCACCACTCAGGTGGAATTTAAGACTAAAGGCAAATCTTACAGGTTACAGCTCAGGCACAATTAACAATTCTAGGTGTTCCCTATAAGATAGAAAATCCTCACATTTCAAGTGAAGTTTCACTTTAACTGAAAGAGCAGCTTCTTTTTTTCTGTAGATTTGTATTTGTTACATAAGTAAGTAAACTTGACAAACAAAACAGGCCAAAAATTAGTTTAATTTTCCCTTATTACCGCTTTATATTATAGTTTATATAATGAAGATTGCAGTAGCATTGTACATATGTTGCTTGCTGCCACAAAAGGGATATATTCTATATTGCTCTAAGAGCAGGGAGGACACTTCTTTGGAGTCCAGAAAAAGCATGAGAAGTCAACTGGTTATGTAATTCCCCTAACATCTAGCCATAATTACCTCCTCTTTTTTCATAGTACCGGTAGGTGTATTTATTACATAATTTCAATGAATATTAATACGATTATGAAGCAGCATTTTAATACACCTTTTGTGGTGATAACTCGTCTAGAAATATGATTTTTTTTGTTACGTGTATGTGTACTTACTTGTTGGGACAGATCATAATATAATATTTAGTGCTATTTTAATATTTACTGCACAAAAACCTATCACAATATCTATAGTGGGTAGAAAATTTGAAATGCCATCATATGGATCCAGGAAATGCAGGTTATCTTTGCAAAAAAAAAAAGTATGTTTCTAGAATTAGATCCTCTGACCTCTTCTAATCATTGTTTTTACTTTTTTGGGGGTTTTAACAGAAGCATTTTTTTTTTACAGCTGGCACTGCTGACCTACCTCTATGTTACAATTGTGGGGGGAGTTGTGATTCATTCAATGGATGCTCATGTGCTGATGGAATCTTAGGCTGCGTCCCAAATGATTGTGTGATGGGTAATAGTTCATGCTGTCCAAATTGGCTGTATTGGAACCAATCGATGTCTTGTTGTGCAGGTAATATGCTGTAACAGTACACATGGTAGTAGTACGTGCATAAAATGAACATTTGTTCTTGTGTTTGGATTTGTCTTTATGTTTTAACACATTTCTTTTCTATTTAGATGAGGTTTTCTGTTTTCCTGCCTGCGCTGATGATGAAATTTGTACAATTGTTAGCAGTGAAGCCACATGTGCATGTAATATTGGATTATATTTAAACCAAAGTAAGTTATCTTTCTGTATATAATTAATGTTTAGAATGAAATTATGTTTTTAAGATTATTTTATTATAAATATCACTACTGATTTTTTGCAATTCTATAACACACACAGAGTAGCATCATCAGAGCGGTCTGAGAGAGAGGTGTCTAAAGCTGCCTACAGACATAGGACACGGCTGGCAGTACATGTATGACACAGCCGCTGAATGGTCTTGGTAACAAAAACATATTTTCTACAAATAAGAAAATTTGCATTGGGCAAACTTGCATGCTTGTACCAATGGAAGAGGAAGAAGGGAGTACTGACTGTCTTGTGTTAAACAACTAGCATTAACATTCCCTCAAACAGGTTTAGCCAGAAAGCATTGGCCTTGGTCATGGAGCGGTCCACAAACCAATTTTTCAACTTTAAAGCTTGAAAAAAGAGGGACTTCTCTATGCACATGTGGTATGTGCAATGTGCTGTGGTGAAAAGTATAGTGTGGAATATTGGGAGTGGCTTATAAGGCCATACTCTGGTGTTAGTAGGGGGAAATATATGCCTCTGTGTCAGTGCTCAGGCCTTAGACCGGCAACATCCACTTCTGTACCTGTTCAGGCCTTGCACCAGTTGTACTTACACAGCAAATAGAGGGAGCCTATCTCATAAGTAGCTACAGTATGTAAGTCCTTTTTTTTTTTTAAATCTCAAAGTGTATATGTGGCCAAAATTTATTTTAGTTTTGGATTGAATTGGCAACCTTTTTCCCCCATAGTTCTCCTCATTGTCACGGGAGGTCATATACTGTGTCCCCCCGTGACCCAAAGGCCCATTTACTCCTTTGTGTTGTATTAACGCATTAATGTGTTTTGCATTAAGGCAGCCCATTGAAATGAATGGGCTGCCAACGCACCCTAACATGCTTAAAATCGAACATGACTTCTTTTGTAATGCAAAACACTACTGTGCATTGCAGTGTGCTGCAATCCCATTGTGCTGCCATAGTGTATTGTACATGTGTTCCAGCGTATTGCGAGAATGTGCACAGGACAGGATGTGGGATTATGTGGGAATAAGCATGTTACCATTGCACATTAGTGTAAATGGGCCCTAAAACACCTGTTGATGTATTTCTTTGCTGTTTCTCCTGGAGATTTCCCTTCATTGTCAACAAGGCTCAACAAGAAGTGAGAGGAAATCTCTCTTTTGGCAGTTGTCACTGAAACAAGTGTCCCCATTTGAAGATACCTTCTCATCTCCTGTTCTGGTGACAACTTTAAAATTCTGAACTGCTTATCACTCTTTCTCCGGGTGACAATGGATACCAGGACAAATAGAAGGGTAAATCTCCCCAATGGGGACACAGACATCAATAAAAAAAACCTGACAGAGGTTCCAATCCTGCCCCATAGTATTCAGTAGAGGTGCACCGAAATGGAATTTTGAAACGGAAACCGAGAATAAATAAAATGCCAGGCTGAAAAAAAAATTCTATACATACATACATAGATTTTTTTGTAAATATTTTTTATTTTTTAACTTTACTGTTGAGGGCTCTGGGGAAATACCATGGGTCTAAACAGACATAGAGTCCTCAATCTCTTTTTCTGCAGCTCCTGTTATGACTGAACAGGAATCCTCTGTACTAAATGTTCCTGTTCAGTCATAGCTTGTGGAGATAGTATGTTTACTATCTCCACAATCATGAATGAACAGGAAGAGATGTAAAGCACTTCCTGTTCATTCATAATTGGGGAAACAGTAAACATACTGATGACTGCTTGTACCCGTTCTCCATCCTGACTTGCTTTCATAGGAGGCTAAGCGGACGGTGAGAGAAGAGCATGGTCTATTTTGACAGCTGACTCCTCCCCCACACAGACAGCACGGCTTTCTGTGGCAACTCATAGCTGTCTCCGCCCCCACACTGCTCTACATTCTGATCTGTCACAGGAGGTCAATCGGGACGGTGCGGCAGGAGAGCATGGCCTAGAGGGAGCCTATCTCAGACTTCTCATGTCATATAACGCTTTTGTCACATGACCAAAAACAGGCAGTGTGGATAGATCTCCTCCGCAGTCATGGGCCTATTAAGAGGTTAAGAGGCCCTGTTATGAGCATTTCAGCATCCACCCCTCTGTGGGATGAGACGAGTTCACAGGACCCCAGGATTTTGCCCTAATCTTGAGGCAGTTCTCCAAAATCTGGACTGATTGGAGGTTCCCCAAACTGTTTATTGCTCAGATCTGGTAAACAATATGTAATGGTTGTAGGCACTTAAAGGTAAATGTACATTAAATGTACCCTAACTTATTCAAGAAAAGCTACTTGGGTAAATCGTAAAGTACTGGGCCACTGAAATGCTGCTGGCTCCCACAGTTTGCTATGGCTATAATTGCATGCCACAACAGACATGTTACAAGTCAGTTATATATATATATACACTGCCCTATGACTTCCTATAAATATCCTATAAAGCATGGCCTCCTGTGACAACAAAAATACAGTCCTCTCCTCCCCACCCCACCCTGCTCGGCCTCCTGACAGTTTCTCTCCTCCCTGCTAGACGCTGTGCTGTGTCAAAAGGGACACAGAGCAGCTCCCAGCAGGGAGGGGAGAAACTAGGCATGTAGTTCAATTTTGGCTGAAAGTTGGTACTTTCAGCATTTCTGCCCAAATTGCCATGCGGCGGCCAAAATTTCGGTGCATCCCTACTATTCAGTGTTAAACATTTCAACATATACCAGTGTATTATAATTGAATAATCCCATCCAATGTGTTCTCTCTTGAAAGAAGCTGATAGTGTGTTATTTGCACAAATGCACACCAGGTCTATAAAACAGGAGAAAGAAGGCCAAACAGCATGTTGCTAATAAATATAACTCTATTAATATTTTAGAATTGTAAAAATGTAAACTATTGTAGCTTTCTATAGATTTAATCAATATCCTTTCTGCTAACACTTGTAGGTGTGACTCCTGATGTGACTTGCAATGCGGATGCAATGATTGTCTCTTTTAATCAGTGTTTGCTGGATGTCCATGGGTACAACTACTCTGATATAAACTTATATAACATGCCTGACACCTGCAGCATTAAATATACGGAGCTCAAAAATAACATTCGAGTGCAAACTATTGTGATTATTCCAAAAACAGGATGGTGTGGAAACTCAGTAATGGTAAGTTTTATAACTGTTTTGAGATGAGGACAATGTGCTGTCATATAGCATTTCCAAATGCCAAGGTGCAGATGTTAGTTGCTTATTTTGACTTATTTGGAGTGTAGCTCTTTTGGATAGAGCAAGGAGTCCCCTTCTTAGACAGTTTTCGCTGAAACAGGTGTCCTCATTGTAAGATTTACACAATGGGAGTGTACATTGTCATTCAAAATCTGTATGTTATGTGTAAAGGGCTGCTGCAAAGTATGACAATCTTAACAATGTCAATCTTCTGGGTGGAGTGGGGGATACTACTCGAGCTGTGAAGTATTCCTCCTTACAACTTGCCATTCACAAAATGACTTGCACTTTTCTCAAAGAATAGGTATTTTGTAAAAGTAACAAGCGAAATGCTTCCGTTGCATCGCCCCGTCACTACTTGCTGCTAGTTACAAAATACCTGCATTAGCTGAATGCATGGATAGGGATCTGGGTGGAATTTTAGGAGAATATACAATTTTCTCTTTTTCTAATATGTACTGTTACTTTTTAAGGACTTCATCATACTGTTCTGTATCTCCACATGCAGCTTTAAGGCAACTCCTCAAACATGTTATTGTGTATTTTCCATTTCCAAAGGATTTTATTAAATTTTTGTAAACAAAAAAAGTACAAATAACATATTCGTAATATATTAATGAACAGTAGCCAATAAAATGTGCAGAGACGAGCACACTCCACACCATCCAAACAAAGCACATCTGCATAAGTATGAGTAAAAAATACAAAAGGAAAAAGAGAAAGGGATACCTTAAAATCAAAAAGGTCAAAAGACAGAAAAAAATAAACAGGTAAAAGAGAACATCGAGGTCTCAGCAGATCTTATTTGTCAACATAGGTGAGAAATAGCAACTATAGGAAAGACACACTCTCTGAAGAAAGCAACTGGTGGGCATAGGCAATCCAATGCTGACAAACCCTCTCAAACCTTTTATTAGAGTCTAAAAGTATATTAGTTAGTTTTTCATTAAGAAAGAAAAAAAATCCAGCCTACACTTAAACTCATCAAATGACACAAATTGCTTCTTCCATCCGTAGGTGATAGTCTGTTTGGCTGCCAACATAACATAAATCGCCAATATGTGTGATTTGGTGATAGACAGAGGTTTGAGATGTAGAAGGGCCAACCAGGGGTCTCTCAGAACATTAACAGAAAAAAGATTGCGTAGTAAACAAAATACCCTAGACCAAAACCTAGTAAGCCTTGGACATGTCCACTAGATATGAAGAACATCTCCCCTCGAGGAGCAACCTCGGAAACAGAGGTCAGAGTGCATTGAGTGGAGATGAGCCAATCTGGAGGGGACCAAATACCACCTAGTATGAGACTTAAATGCAGTTTACAGAGAGGTTATATTAATAGAACAGGTAGCCACCGAACTCATAATTTGGTGCCTCTCCTCAGGCTGTTTAGTCACTCCAAGATCTCTTTCCCAGTTCAGTACAAATTTATGATTAGAGGGAGCAGGTAAATTGTTTAGATGGGAATAGACCAAGGAGATGAGTTTAGGAGTGTTAGGGCAACGAAGACAAATATGCTCAAAAACGGTCAGGTTCGATTGAGATGAAGCATTAGGGAGCAACGAGGAGGCCCAATGCAAATATTTAAAGAATTCAGTGGCTGGGGCTTGCAAATTATTCTGGAAATGGGTCCATGGGGGAATGGAGCCATCATCCAACAGATGATCTGATGACCACCAAGCAAATACAGTAGGTGATTTAAGACCGGTGGGAAAAGGGGGTTTCCCGTCAGAGGAAGTAAAGGTAGGCGGGGAGATTGAAGTTTATTATAATATCTAGTGCTGTCCCATATTTTGAGCAAATACTTATAAAGGGACTCATAGAAGTAGGACGTGACCGGGGAGGCAACCAATGTACCGCACAAACTGAAATATGAGAACAAGAGTAATCCTCTAGGTCAACCCAGATCGGGCAGTAACGGGACGTGTAAACACTCACTAGGGCGACAATCTGTGCAGCCTGGTATTACTTGAAATTAGGGAGACCTAGGTCCCCTGTCGTCTATGGATATACATGGTGGAATTATGGACTCTAGGATGCTTATTTACCCATACAAAAAGAGAAATTTTATTTTGAAACAAATTAATGGCATAACATGGGATGTAGATAGGCAAGGTACGAAAGAGATACAATAATTTAGGTAATATGGACATTTTGATTCCATTAATTTTGCCTATCCCAGAAAGATTGTATCTCATCCACGTAGAAAACAATTACTTCATATGTTTGAAAAGGAGAATATAGTAAGCTTTATATAGGGATTGGTAATCTTTTGAAATATCAATTCCCAGGAATGATAAATGAGAAGTCATCCACTCAAATGGAAAGTTCCGACATAGCATGGAAATTTTAGGATGTGGCAAGGAAATATTAGGAGCAGATGAGTTTGTCTCATTGACCACCAAATTGGAAATACGGGCGAAAGATTGTAAAACGGAGAAAAGATTAGGGAGGAAGGTGTGTGGGTTGGTTAAAGTGAACAATAGGTCTGCAAACATATGGAGTTTGTATTCTGTGGATCCCTCAGTTACACCATGTATATCCGGGTTAGTATGAATGAAGCAGGCTAAAGGTTCTATAGCAAGAACAAAAAGGAGTGGGGACAAAGGGCCCCCCTGACGAGTACCTCTGTATATAGAACAAGGAGAGGAAAAATAATGGACATAGTGAACCAAGACAGAGGGACCATGATACCGAGCCAGTAACCAAGCTAAAAAGCTATTTGGGAAACTCCATTTCTCCTAAATATAATATAAGTTTTCCCAGGAGATGGAGTTGAAAGCTTTATGTAAATCCAAGAATAGTAACCTTCCAGGAATTTTAGAGCGATGCATGTGATGGATAAGGTGTACAATTTTACACGTATTATCTGGTACTTGTCTATAAAGGATAAAGCCTACTTGATCACGATGAAAAAGTGTTGGCAAAAACTGATTTAAATGTGTAGCTAAAATTTTGGAAAATTATGGATATAAATATTCAATAAAGAAATTAGTCTATAATTATGAGGGTCAAACTTGTCCTTCCCAAGTTTGGGGATCATTACTATATGGGCCAGAAGAGAGGAAGGGTGAAGACCAGAGCGTCTTTTCAGGTGATTAAATAGTGCAGCTAAATGCGGGGCTAGACTATTCAAGAACTTTTGTAATAAAGGGCCACCTGAGGCCCTGCAGAGCCCACCGTAGAGAGTCTCAGATGGGCTGTGCAGGATCTATGGTGTGCTTTGCAGGGTCACTCTCAGATGGGCTCTGCGGGGTCTCAGGTAAGCCCTGAGTCCAGTGCGTTACTAAACCCAGAGTCTAGTGCGTTACTAAGCCCAGAGTCCAGTGGGTTACTATGCCCAGAGTCCAGTGCGTTATTAAGCCCACATATACCTATACATGCTATACATAGCATAAAGGTAAAAAACTATATATGCAATGTTATCTTCATTTTAGATGTCAAAAGGGTTTTGTGGCTCCCGGTGTTTTCTTTTCTGTGGGAAACGGGTCCAAATGGCTCTTTGAGTGTTGCTGACCCCTGCACTAGACTAATGAGTTCTCCACGCATAGCAGCCTTGTGGGCTTCCCAGAGGGATAAAGGAGATGAGACCGACCCTTTATTTTCGCTGGAAAAAAAGGGACCTTTGTACCATTTGTGCGGAATGGGAAAATGTGAGAAGGGAATCATTCAATCTCCAATTAAAATTTGGGGGATGGGGGGAAAGGGAAGTGCAGTGTGGGAGGGGAATGATCCGACCAAGAAACTGAAAGAATACGTGTCCCAAAGGCTAGTGGGAGGAAACTAAGATGTGCAAAAATATGATCAATACAAGAGAAACATTCATGAGGGCAAGAGTAGTAGGTGTAGTCACGAGTTGTGGGATGTTTCTCTCTCCATATATCAATCAAATTATGTTCAAATAACAACGTACAAAAAAGGGTGGAGTGAGTGGAAGAAGTTGAAAGGGTGGAACGTGAATCAGATTTATCTAATTTGGCATCCAGGACAAGGTTAGAATCACCCATCAACAATAAGGTGCCTTGTGCGTGCTTGTCAATCACTCCTAAAGGGTGTGAGAGAAAACAAGTCTGTCTTGCGTTAGGGGCGTAATAGGTGACAAACGTTACTGTAGTGTCAAAGATTTTGCCCTGTTAAAATAGGTATCTCCCGTCGGGTCCGCTATCTCCAAAGAACAAGTAAAAGGTGTGTTTTTATGAAAAGCAATCAACACCCCCCTCTCCCTCTTTTTTTCTGAAAAAGTGGCTTGGTTCAGGCAAATTAGCTGTTTACTTTGCAAGGGAATTTTTACATTGCAAGGGATATTTCTCTTAGCGCAGTGAATGTGGTAAAAATTCACTTTGGAAAAAATACCCAATCATGTGCAAGGAAATTTGGACAAAAACACTTGTATGCCTCTTCTCCTTCTTTCTGCTTCTGTTATTTGAATATATTCTTTATTTGTGCTTAGCAAGAAACCTGTGTACCTGGTATGATTTGTCTCTTATGACCTATTTTTCTATTGTGTTTGGTTGTTTGCGTTTGTTCTTATGTACAAAACTCATTAATATTTCCTGTTAAAAAAAAATTTAATACTTTTCACAGCCTGGTCCCATGGGCGGGTTGTCGTAATTAGACGGCTTTTTTTTACTGCGCGTGTGCACGGGCAGAAAAAACCTGCCCGTTCTTTACAGCCGTTGCCGGCTGTTTGACGTACAACCGATCGGTGGTTCTATAGCCGCCCATCACTTGTATGTTGTGTTTTGCTGGCCCCCCCTAAGCCCCCTCGAGTGCCGCTGCATGGATGGCCGCCCCCTCCTGAACCCTCACCTTCAATCCCGGGATCCGCTAGCCCATCTGCGGCCCGGGACTGGCTCGGGAGGGTGTCAGCAGGTAAGATGGGAGGGAGATCAGCATCTTCCTCCTTGCTGAACACCCTCCGTAGTCTGAATGCGGAAGTGATGTGAAATACATCACTTCCGCATTCACCTGTCAGTCCTCTGGTGGCTAAAGCCAGAGAGAAGAAGCTGACGAAGCAGGTCTCTGCTTCATCAGCTTCTTTTGGGGTCCCCAGGTGACATTGGGGGTCGTAGAGACCCCTAATGTCTCCATAAAGAGGACCTGTCAGTGTGTCTTTGCTATTATATGGGGGGATTGTTAAGAATAAAAAAAGTTTAAAAAAATAAAAGTCACATATAAAAAAAGTTTAAAAAAAAAAACCCAAATTTTTAAGTCCCCCACCCCCACGTTTATGCACCTATAAGGGTAAATATGCGTTCCATGCACCAGCGCGCGAAAGTGACAATTGTGCTACACATGATACATATCGCCGTGAACGTCAGAGTGAGAGCAATAATTTTAGGGCCATCAATCACTGATAACGCAAAACTGATGAGCGGTAAAAGCTTTTAAAGCCTCGCCTATGGCCAATTTTGGATATTTAAGTTTTTTGAGGTTTTCGCATTGCGCACACAATTTTAAGGCTTGACATGTTTGGTGTCTTTTTACCCGACGTGACCCCTCCTTTTATATTTTACCAAACAATTGGGTAATAATAAATGTTTTATAATTGAATATAGGGGAAACTGTTTTTTTTTTTTTTTAAATTCGGTAATTTTTCCTTAATGTAGTAAAAAATAAAAACCCCAGTGGTGATTAAATACCACCAAAGAAAGCTCTATCTGTCCCTAAAAAATGGTATAAAATTAATTTCAGTACATCGTTGCATGACGGAATAAATGTCAGTCAAAGTACCGCAGCGCTGAATACTGAAAAATGGCCTGGACAGGAAGTGGGTCTAAACACCGCGGACTTCAAGTGGTTAAAGCAAAACCGCATCCAAAACTATTTCTTTTACGTACCTTTATAAAGAGTAGGTAAATACTTAAATCTCTGTTAGGTTTTTATTGCTGTCTGGGTCTCTGTTCAATAAGTCCCCCTTCCTCGTTCTAGACTACTGTCTCTGGGAAGAAAGGGGAATTACCCCTATACCAACGCATAGAGCAAGTAAAATAGAGATTCAAAGACTTTCCGACGATATTTCAAAAAAAATTTAAAAAGTTTGGCTGGAGTTTCAGTTTATAGTAGTATTAAACTCTCAAACTTTTTTTACTAAAGAATGCAGACAGTGGCGGCTCTAGACTTTGTGAGGCCTTAGGCAAAACTCAAATGTGAGGCCCCTACTTACATCCAGGTAAACAGGGGACGCTGAACTGTCATTACAATGAGAGCTCAGCAGAGCCGGCCTTGATATCACGGCAGCTCCACTGAGTTTTCATTGTAATGACAGATAAGCGTCCCCTGGTTAAATTTTGGTTCGCTTATGTTTAGCTTCATGCAGCATGACATTGTGGATAAAATGTGTTTTCCTGCACTCTTACAAACACCAACCAATAGAATAAGTCATGCAAGCAACATTTTTCTCGATAGGAATGTTATTACTTATTGGTGTGGCAGAATAAACAATTTTTTTTTCTATATGTGAAAGTGAACAGTTTTTGTACATTATATTTATTAAATGTGCTGCACTCACCCCACTCCTAAACCAAATATTGGAATAGATACATAAAGAAACACATAATACAATAAATAGATACAGTATATAAATATAGAAATTGATACATAGCAAAATTGCTGTGATAAATCACCTTCTAAGAATTCCAATGTGCTAATAACCAAAAACCCAACACATAACAATCAACGTTCAAATTGCAATATAATCTATAGACAATCATGTGAATGACTTCTATTCCACAAAATAATTATGATTTAAACCAAACAAAATATCCAAAAGTTCACACTTAATATCGGCAAAAGCTTCAATCTTTTGAAAAACTTGAAAAAGACTTGAAATTGTGATAATATCCCCCTTGCATACAGCTTCCAAAACACCTCTGTGAAATCCCTTTCCAGCAGGGCCGGATTAAGAGCATCATGGGCCTGGTGCTGTCGGTTAGTCAGACGGGAAGCAGCAGAGGTGGCTCTTTATGTAGTCAGTCACTCACTCACAGCCGCCTAATATGTCTGATTAGAGACCCACCGGAGCCTTTGCCTGATTGTGTTCAGCCCAGCCAGATTGCAGAGGCGATTCGGGTTTATTTTGAGTGGTGGGCCTGGAGCTGGTAGCCCCTATGTTAATCTGGCCCTGTTTCCAGAGAGACACTCACCTTGTTGCTAGACCCACACCCAGGTCTAGTATTGTCTGTCCCTCTTCAGAATAACAGGCAGGGAGACCAGCAAGGAAGAGACTTTTCCTTCCCCAAATTATATCCCACAACAGCCAGTCCATCAGTAAAACCAAACTGCCCCAGACGAAATCTGGAGGGATGTAACATACGTATGGCGGAGTCAAAAGCGCGACATAGAGGAAGAGCTACAGCAGTGACTGAAAAATTAAGATTTGGCACCTAAAAGTGGGTTTGAGGAGGGGGATTAGTGGACCATATCTTTGCTGTCCCATTGCTTGGCTGCTTGTTTTTTTGTGAGCAGTATTTTTAATAAAGTCTATTTGAGTTGTTACACTAGCGATACTAGACCTGGGTGTGGGTTTAGCAACAAGGGTCTAGCATCTCTCTGGAAAGGGATTTCACAGAGGTGTTTTGGAAGCTGCATGCAAGTGGGATATTATCACATTTTTACGTCTTTTTCACAAGTTTGAAGATATATACACTTTTGCGGATATTAAGTGTGAACTTTTGGACATTTTGTTTGGTTTAAATCATAATTAGTTTGTGGAATTGAAATAATTTACTTGATTGGCTATAGATTACATTGCAATTGGGGTGAGAGTGGGCATCCCTGCCTCGTTCCGTTAGTAATGGGGAAGGGAGGGGACAACACCCCATTAACCCGGACTCTGGCTGTTGGGCAAGAATATAGAGAGTGAATCCAGGTCCGCATATGCGGTCCCAGGCCCACCGCCCGCAGAGTAGATGACAGAAAGTCCCAGTCTACTCTATCGAAGGCTTTCTCCGCGCCTGTAGATAGTATAACGCACGGAGAGGCCGACGATAGAGCCGAGTGGATGACTCCCAAGGCCCGGGTAGTATTGTCTCTAGCCTCCCTAGCCTGCACGAACCCCACCTTGGAGCATGATCAGAGAAAGTGATGTTTCCAATGGTGGACGAAGTTACTCGGGGGAGCTGACTGTGGTGCATGAAGAAGAAATCTATGCGAGTGTAGCGGAGATGGAGGTTGGAAAAAAAAGTGTAATCCCTCGTGGAGGGGTGTTGAATGCGCCAGACATCTATCAACTGATGGTCGAATAGACATTTTTTTATGCGGTTCAACTTAGCGAAAGAGAGGTGGGAGGAGGACGCGGAGGAGTCTAAATTTGGGTCTAGCACAAAATTAAAGTCTCCCCCTAACACCAGGAGACCTACCCGGAAGTCTGCCAAAAGGTCTAGGCTACGTATCAGAAAGGAGATTTGGTCATGGTTGGGCAGGTATAAATTTGCAAAGGTGACCATCTGGGTCCCAATTGTCCCCCTTACGAACAGTACCCGGCCTTCTTCCCCAGCATATTGGTCAGTCAAGGTCCAGTGGAGTGAGCGGGACAGAATGATGCTGACTCCTCTAGAGCGTTTGTCAGACGAGCCGTTGTGATAGACCGTAGGGTAACGGTGGTCGCTTAGGCGGGGAATTTGATCTACTCGAAAGTGGGTTTCTTGAATGAACGCTACATCAACGCCCTGACGGTGTAGATCCCGGAGAAGCATGGTTCGTTTTTCCGGTAAATTGAGGCCTTTAGCGTTCAAGGATAGGACCCGCAAGCGAGACATCTCCGCAAGACACGAGGACTGTCAGGTGAGCAGGGGAACGTGGGAAGGGGAGGACAGAAGCGGAGTGCGGGAAGGGAGGTAGTGCCTTGTACAAGCAAGAGATGGAGGGAAGGGTGGGGTGGACACAAGGGGGAAGGCAAAAACAGCTAGTGTGCTGGATAACCAGCCGTTCAGTTCGCCACTGACCCCAAGGGAGAAGTTAAGGTGATCTTCTGAATATCCCCGTAGATAGCAGAGCTCAGGAAATGTGCTTCCTCACTCCGCCATTGCCAAGCCACGCCCCTTATGTATGTATTCTGATATTGGTTTAGGAGTGGGGAGAGCGCAGCACATCTAATATATATATTATTTATATACCTTGGTAATACTTGTAGTGTTTGCAGCACACTTTTCACACGTTTGGTCCCATATTGGCGCGGGATATTATTCTGTGGTGTTTTTGTACATTGTTTGTAGTAGTCTTGCTTCACCAATCTATATTATAAAATTATTTACAATGTGAATAAATAATTGTATTAGATAAAAAGCTTTATACATAAAGTAAGTAATCTTTTTATTATTTCAGATGAATGCATCTATGGTGAAATATTCAAATGTCCTTTACATTGGTCCAAAAGAGTTACCAATAATCACACAATATCCAATAAATTCCACTATTTTTTGTGAATACAATTTAAGTGCCCAAACATCAGTTAACATAAAGGTAAATTTTGGAGAGTGTTCCTCACAATTGCAGCAACCAAGCCAAACAACTCAAAATAACTACAATGCAAGCAGCAATCTCTCAAGGTAAGCAAATTGTGCAGTCATGATTAAACTGATGATGTGCGTTTTACCAAATCTACAAACTTGATTATGCTAGAGATATAGGTAAAAAACGGTTTAGTTCAAATACTACAAATTATGAAGGGGCGTGGCCTAAAGCGGGACAAAGATGGACGCTTGAACCCTTTCCTCCGACACATGGGGGTTGATTTACTAACCTTATAAACACACCACGAACATGTATACACCTCTGTAGTGTGTTCCCTCCTAGCATGATCTATGGGTGGAATCTAAACACCTTTGTAGTGTGTACACACCCAGCAGGTGTGTTGTGCAAAGCCCTGCCCTGAATTGCAAGGTGATGTTGTGTAAATTAGCTCTACATTGTGTTGCTTGCGTTGATGAATGCAGGAATGTAAATGCATGAGCTAACCATTTTTGTCTAAACTGTGAAGCAGCATTATATATGCATCATGTGCATGATTTTTCCATATATGGCATTAGTGGAAATATGCTTTTAGAGACTTTTTGGTTGATAAATATGTTTTTCTGTGTAAAAATCACACACACCTAGTGCGTGTGTGTGTTTAGGTTAGTAAATCACCCCCATGGGCTCTCTTCTTCTAGCTTTTGCAGAGCTCCTTTTGCGCTATACCATAGGGAAAACTGGATGGGACACCACCATTGCCAAACCACATCAAGATTTATGTACTTAGCTCACCCGCAATCTCCCATAGCTGTTCCGCTCTCAACCTACCGAGCGTCACGTGGAGCTGCGGCGCCATCAGCCTCTTCTGACTACACTCTCTGTAGCAGCCTTGATAGGAAGCTTCAAGGCAAGCAGAGAAATGATCTTTTAAAAGTTTAAAACCGACATTTAGGCCTTAGCGTCCCGTGTCTTTACTGTGGAAGATTTGGCTTCCCGGCACACATCATCTATTTGACACATCTAATAGATGACCGACATCCACAAAGCTCGCCTGATCGAGATGTACCATCATATGGAGGATCTGGACAACAGAGGTCGCCATCAGATTGTTAGGGTGAGAGGGATCCCAGAGGCCATCGACAGTGACCAGCTTGTACCTGCCCTGATACATATTTTCAATGACCTGACCAATGACAGACCACTCAAATCCCCAATAGCGTTCGAGCGCTGTCATCAAGCACTTCTGGGCCAGAGCGAGAGATACAAAACCGCCAAGAGATAAAATTGGCTGCATAGTGGACTTTCTCTTGAAGGAAGTGATCCTTCATAGGGCTAGAGAGAAGCCTTGCATAGTCTTCCACTGAGAAATTCAGCTGTATCAGGATCTCTCCCATATCACTCTCCAAAATAGTAGAGCTCTACATCCGCTCTCGTGGCATTTCCTACAGATGGAGGTTCCCAGTTGGCCTTGCATCTATGAGTTCTGGCTGTACTTTTCTCCTCACCCTACCCTCCGACCTACAACGAATTTGCTCCCAACTTCGCATTCCTTCATTGGAGTTTCCAGACTGGTATGGAACATTTCGTAATACTGATGGTCATCAGAGTAACTTCACCTCCATTCTTCGGAGCAGCTTGGAGCGGAACCATCTCACCTCTTGCCTCCTCTCCTGACCGTTTTTCCGCTTTGGAGCATTCCTCCCTCATATTTTCCCCCTTGTCTCTTCTATATTTCTCAGCTCTGCTTCTGCTCTTTTCTCTACTTCTCCGGTTTTCCTTCTATTCTCCTCTATTCATCTCTCCCCCCTACCTTTCTCTCTTCTTCCCTCCTTTCTCTACCTTCTTCTATCCCCTTCTTCCATTTCACACCTCCTGGCCGGGTTGTGCTCCCCTCCCTACCTTCTCCCTCTTCTTCACACCCCCTATTACATTCCAACGCTTAGCCACTTCACACCCTGCCTTCCCCATCTCTCCGCTCACCTGGACACTCTTATCAATCAACGCCAAGGGTCCTAATGTCTCAGAAAACAGACCCCAGTTTCTCCATGCCTTTTCACATGTCACAAGACCCAAGTTGTTCTACTTCAAGAAATTCTCTTCCAGAGAGAGTGAGTCCCGTTTCCAATTCACCTGAGAGAAATTGTCTCTCTCACGTATCTTGGAATTAAGCTCCCAACTGATTTAAATAACCTTTACTCTCTCAGCTTTTAAGCCCTACTTTCCCAGCTACAAATAGATCTAAAGGAATGGAATAAATTGCTATTTTCCTGGTTTGGATGTGCCGCTATACTAGAGATGAATTCCCTTCCATGCCTTTTATATCTCCTTCAGACCATTCCTATTGCTCTCCCTAGAGCCTTTTTTTCCTCTGTCAACAGTATGTTTAACAACTTTCTTTGGAATAAAGGGCCACCAATAGCCAATAGAGATACTCTTACATTGATGAAACGTGTGGGCAGGATTGGCTTACTACTGGGCTTGCCACTTAACTTGTATCATGTATTGGAATGTACATGCTCCATACGAAGACAGGATAAACGTTGAACAACTACTCTGTGAGTTCCCCATTGGCTCTTGGCCATGGATCCAACTAGGGATTCACCAATACCTATACTAGTATTGGTATCGGTGCCAATACAGAGTACTCGTACTAGCCCAAATACCCTGATACTTACTCCGATACTAGAACTTCCATTGAGGGGGAGATTTCCTCTGACCAACAGTGCCATGAGGGAACATGAAGCTGGCTTCCTGGGCAATTAGAAAGCCAGGCCGCGAGTAATGACCCACCTCCCGACTTCCTGATTGGCCGGGAAGCCGGCTCCATGATGATTGGCTGGGATGCCGGCTTCCTGACCAATCAGCATCGAGACAGCCAAACAGCCAGCTAGATGCTGATTGGCCTGGAAGCCGGCTTCCCGGGAAATCAGGAAGCTGGGAGGTGGGTCATTACCCGTGGCCCGGCTTTCTGATTGCCTGGTAAGCTGGCTCCATGTTCCCTCACGGCACGGTACTCGGCAAGTACCAAAACATAAATATCGGTATTCGTACACACACATTTTCTCCCTGCCTCATTGCTTTCCCATCCCACTACTGGAACTACGCTACAAATCTTTACCATAGCTTGTAAAAAGCTGGCTGTTTCCAGTGCTTTAGAACCCCCTAACCCCAATTTGTATGAATCCGGCCTCCCCCCTGGCCAACATCCTGCCTTCTTGCGTACCTGAAGACCGACTCCCATCTTAACTGCAAGGCTGGGTTTTTTTTAATAGTAAAGGTATCTTCAGAACCCTTCAAGACCTAAATTCTAAAGATCCTCCCGGACCTCTGCCCTTATGGACTTACCTGCAAATCTATCACTTCCTTAATTCTGGTGAATGTAGACATTTCTTCACACACGCTTTAAGAAATTATGTACTGCCCTGAACCGTGTTTAACATGTGATCTCAGAACTTTATTCTTCTTTCACTGATTCCGCTGCCCAAGCTGACTTACCCTCCTTCCGTGCTTGGGAGACTGATCTCGATCGGACTTTTACCCGAGATGAATGGATACTAATGCTTACTAGCTCCCTTAACATTCAAATTCAAAAAACGAATTATAAACTTTGTTCAAGGTGGTATAAAACCTCGGCAGTGCTTCACTGCTTTTGTCCTGACATCCCGGCCGGGGACCTGCTGGAGATGTTCTCAAGATATAGGAACTCTCTTGCATATCTAGTGGTCCTGTCCACTAATGATTCCTTTTTGGACAGAGGTGCAAAATCTCATTGAAGTCATTACTGACATATCACTTGAGCTCACATTCCTATTATATCACTTTGATGCTTCTTTTCGCATCTCTAAAGCATCTTTGATACTGCAATGCTGAATGCAGCAAAGACAGTACTCCCTAGGCACTGGAAGTTGCCTCATCCACCATCAATAAAAGAATGGCTTTTGCAGGTGAACACTGTAGCAGATATGAAGAACTTATCCATTTCAGCAAAGATAATATGTCTGGATACCTGGACAAGATGGCATTTTTCCAAATATACTGCTACCTACACCGTTCTTACCTCATAATCCCTTCAATCTTTTCCCCCGTGACTGGTTTCTAGTGCTACATATTGTTTTACCTTTTCCTTTTATTGAGTATACTGTTTTTATTGATGTTTTTTCCCCTTGTAAATGATGTTACTTTACGACTTTCTTTTTGTCAATACAATATTACCTGTGAAAAAAAAAATCACTACAAATTATATGAAACGAGAAGTAAATCAGCCCGCGATATACTGAGCTTTGGGTGATGGGAGGAGGTTAGTGTATGTTCTCCCGTGACCCTAAAGAGAACTATGGGGGAAAACACTTACCCCCATAGTTCTCTTTTAATGTAACTCTGCATCCCTTTTGATTCTGCTTTACATGGTCAAACTCTCTTTAAAAACTATCCAAAAATACAATTGCCGGATTAGCCTGGCTGTTGGGGTAGACTTCCCTGTCTGTGCTAATCAATTTGAAATTTAGTAACATAAAAAAGTCACAAGAAAGTCAAGCAAAATCTTAACGGGGGCCCTCATATGCCATTAACAGTGTTTGGTGTTTCTGTTCAGTGCATTAATAAGATACATTGTAATAATTAGGTACAGCCTGTTTCTATAACAGGATATGCAACTGAAACATATTGAACTTGTTATTGAACATATTGAAACATATTGAAAACATATTGAACATATTACCTGGAGGAGATTAGGAATCTGGAGAACTGGTGCCAGAGGAACAACCTCCTCCTCAATGTCAGCAAGACAAAGGAGTTGATAGTGGACTTCAGTAAAAAGCAGGAGAGGAACTACCAGACCCCCATGATCAACGAGAGCCCAGTGGAGAGAGTGGATAGCTGCAGATACATCGGTGTACACATCACGCAGGACCTGTCATGGTCCTGCCACATCAACACTGTGGTGAAAAAGGCTCGGGAGCGTCTCTTCCATCTTAGACGCTTAAGAGACTTCAGACTGCCCGCCAAGGTGCTTAGAAATTTTTACTCCTGCACCATAGAGAGCATCCTGACGGGAAACACCACAACCCGGTTTGGGAACAGCACCATGCAGGACAGATGAGCTCTTCAGAGGGTGGTGCGATCAGCTGAGAGAATCATCCGAACTAAACTCCCTGACCTGAATTCAATCTACAGCAAGGCCAAGGCCAGGAAGATCGTGAGGGACCTCAGCCATCCCAACAATGGACTTTTCTCTCTGTTGAGGTCTGGGAAGCACTTCCGCTCCCTGCTGGCCAACACAGAGAGACTGAGGAGAAGCTTCTTCCCTCAGGCTATACGGTCTCTCAACCAGATCTCTATATAGACATACACTCTACTGGCTGACTAGACTGATGTTCTTACACTCACATTTACTGCACATCTGCACTTTAAAAGAATGGTCAATACATTGCTGGTCTTCACCCCGTATTGCTGCTGTTTGCACCCGCACACTTTACACTTCATACTGTATTTGCATTTGCATTTTTAGTCTAATTTTATTTTTAATATTTAATTTTTAATACTTATATTCTATTTTGTCAATGTAAATTTGAAAAAAAATGTATATGTATATTTTATATTAATATTTGATTCTTTCCCTTACCTGTTTACTCCTCCCCCTCCTTCTTGCAGTCGTGTAAGCATTTCACTGCATATCATACTTGTACGATTATGTATGTGACAAATAAATCTGAATTGAATTGAACTCAAACAAAGCCAGGCATCTAACATGTTCAAAGGGATGCTTGCAATGGCAACTACAAGCTTCTCTAATGACATGGTCACTTTAATTAGCCAGAAAGTGTACAAATGTCTTTATTTCACCACTGACTGTAAACATAAAAATATTTGCACTCATTAAATGTGTTTTTTTTGTCTTTGCTTTCTATCATAGTGTTTCAATGACTGCTTACGTTGATGACACATATACCCAACTATTAGGAAGTAATGCGGTACCTATAGGAACAGACCTCTATTTAAGTATTAATTCAAATCATGTTGACGTAGAACAATTTGTTTTAAGAGTGGAAAACTGTTTTGCTACCCCTGATGGCAATGAAATGAATTATATCTCACTGCAACTTGTCAGTGGAGGGTAAGATTTTTTTTTCAATACACATATCAATCACAAACAAAAAAGGAACCTAGAAGCTCAAGCATATACTATACATCACTCACAAACATGAAAAGTATCCTGTATACAGTATATACAATTCTGTCATATTTAAAAAATATATATATTAAGTATTAAAAAAAAACATATTTAAAGTGACATTAAAGTAAAAAAAAATGCTTCCCTCCCCCCCATGTTAATGTTAGCACTTACCTTAAATGATGTCTCTTAATCGGATCTTCTTCTTCTTTCCTGATTGTTTTCATCTGTCCCTCCAGCGGTGCGGCGGCTCTCCGATCCAGCGCTGACTCCTCTCTGCTTGCAGGCACTTCCGATTCAGCGGTCTCTGCATGCTGGTGCACGCGTCCATAGACTTACCTTGTGTCTCTGCTCGTCTCCCAGCCAAGAATCCGAACTGCGCATGCGCCTGCCCCAATATCCTTTGTGGCCGCACGAGCAGTTCCAGGTTCTCACCGCGGGAGTGCGCAGCGATAAGAGGTAAAACTTTTTACCTATATCTCTCAAAACACCTGAAGAATGCCTGCATCCAATCAGACTGTTCAGGTATTTTGGGAGCCAGCGGGGCAGACTAACAAGATACTGAAGCTTGGCCCAGGTGGAGATTACTCCATCCACACAGTTAAGTGTAGATGGAGGAATCTGTTCCACCTTTTCCATCTGACCACAGAAAATCTGCAGATAATTGTAAGGTGTATGGCAAGTTTAAGAGTGTATTTTGGAGAGTTCAATAATTTTTAAATATGATATTGATAACACATGAGTACAAACATCTGAGCAGTAATGTATATGGTTTATCAGTAATGTGATCAGTGATGAGCAGCCTATGGCTGATATAAAAACGCAAAGCTGTTTCCTCTGCAAAGTTATGGACACCTGAGGACCTGCAATAAATAACCACACAAAGTGACTGTTGAAGTAATTCTCCCTGCTGCCACTTTAGTGTAATTAATGTGAGCCAGCCAACTACAACTCTGCTGTGTGCGGTCTCTCCAGAGCTGCCTGCGGGTCTCACCATGGCTGTGTGGTGTCACCAGGGCTGCGTTGCAGGGCTCACCATGGCTGTGTGGTGTCACCATGACTGTGCAGTGTCACCAGGATTGCGTTCAGGTCTCACCAGGGATTCGTGCGGGTCTCACCATGGCAGTGAGGTGTCACTGGGGCTGCGTGCGGGGCTCACCATGGCTGTGAGGTGCACCAGGCCTGCTGGTGGGTCTTACCATGGCTGCGTCCGCATCTCACCATGGCTCCATAGTGACACCATGGCTGTACGATGTCACCAGGGCTGTGTGCAGGTCTCACCTAGGCTGTGCGGCGTCACCAGGTCTGCGTGCAGGTCTTATCATGGCTATGCAGTGTTATCAGGGCTGTGCAGTGTCACCAGGACTGCGTGCGGGTCTCAGCAGGGCTATGCGGGCGGGTGCGGTGTTACACAGGCTGTGTGCATGTCTCAGCAGGGCTTTATGGATGGGTGCGGTCTCACAAAGGCTGTGCTGGGCCTCCCCATGGCTGTCCGGGCAAGTGTGAGAGCAGGAAGCAGGAGGAGGCACTGGAGCGGTGCTGTAAACAGACAGGCACTGCGAGGTCCCCAGCAGGCTGCCCTGAAGTGCCCAGCAGGCTACCCTGAAGTCTCCACCAAGTGTGGGACCTTAGGGCAGCAAACCTGTTTAAAAATGTAAAGGGCCGGTATCGGCCTTTAGTATTGGGGCTAGGAATGTCCCAATACCATTTTTTCAGGACCAAGTACAAGTACTTTTCCTCAGGTACTTGCCGATACCAATTACCAATACTTTTTCCTAAAGGGACATGTGACATTTTTTCTACAACTATACAGACTCATGGTTTTAGGGCAGATTCTCACCAAGGCTGCATGCAGGTCTCACCAGAGCTGCGTACAGATGTCACCAGGGCTGCATACAGATGTCACCAGGGATGCGTAAAGGTGTCACAAAGGTATTATACAGATGTTGCCAGGGCTGCATACAGGTCTCACAAGGGCTGCATACAGATGTCACCAGGGTTGCAAACAGATGTCACCAGGGCTGCAAACATTCACACCAGGCTGCATACAGGTCTCACCAGGGCTGCACACAGGTCTCACCAGGGCTGCGTATGATTTCACCAGGGCTGTGTACATATGTCACCAGGGCTACATAGAGATCTCACCAGTGATGCATTTGGGTCTCTCCAGGGCTCTAAGGGCTGCTGCTGGGCTCTCCAGAGCTCTGCAGGCGGCTGCAGGGGCTGAACGAGTATGTGTCCTGCTGAACTGGTGGGTGTTGGGGACCATGCTGCCTCCAGTGCTGTACAGGCTTGTATAAGGGCTGTCCTGTGCTGTGCTGTGTCGGGCAGTAGGAGGAGGCAATGTACAACCAGACAGGCACCCCATCAAATGCGGGACCTCTGGCAGCCGAAGCTATTAAAAAATTTAAAGGGCCGGTATTGGTTCTATGTATCGAGGCATTTCCATAAGTACAAGTACTTGTGAAAATGCCCTGTATCAGCCCCGATAACGATACATACTGCTTTCATAACAGACTAGTTCATAAGTTCTGAATTTTAAAGGATACAACACAAAATGTAGTTAATAGAGGAACACAAATTGGGTTAAAGTTCAAAATCAGACCAACTTATTTTCAGCAGTTTTATTATTGATCTAAAAATAAACAATAATGGTGATCAGCGCCAGTAAGTGTAATGTGGAAATAAGAGCTACCAAGCACTAAGGATATAACTAAATATCTAAAAAATGTGAAAAACAATATTGTGCCGAGCTAATAATCATACATATCTAATAAAGTGAAACATATATAAGTGAGTCACATATATGAGCCTTCCAACAAATGAGGCATATAAAATATCTACACAAAGACAAAAAAGCAATATAGACAATAAAACCCCTGATGAAGTCACGTGTTTTGACGTAACGTACGTAGGGCAGAGATCCTGATGTCACTGCACTGAGCTGAGCCGGACTAACAGGTTTTTTTATCGCTTTGCTGCCATTTGCCCTGCTGGTCTGATCCAGCAATACCCAATGCCTGTACTGTTTATATCATTGTGAGTACGCATTTTTTATTTACTAAATTACATTTTATTAGACGTTACGCACTATGTCCTTGTCCTTTTTCTCTTTCCACCTGGATTTATACTGGTACCTGTGAGCTGAGGAGACCTTATCGCCTTTTCTGTGCATGGGCTTCCCTCCCCCATTAAGAAGGGAAAAAGCGCATTTGACCTAGCTCTGTAGCTCTACCTCCCCAGGAGAGCACTCACTTGTTGTCATCACTCACTGGGTGGAGGTGAAGCCTGCCTGCATTGTGTGATTATCCTTACCTGAGAGTTATATGCAGATTGGCTGCGAATCATCTGAAGGATTTTTTTGCACAATCACCATTGTTTGCTTTTGTTTTTTCCTTGAGACTTTTTATTGTCTATATTGCTTTTTTTGTCTTTGTGAAGATATTTTATATGCCTCATTTGTTTGAAGGCTCATATATGTGACTCACTTATTTTATTATTGGTCTGTTGAAAGCAATAGAATATATAGTAATATGGCTTTTGCTAATTACTTACCAATTATTTAACTATTTGGTTAAACAGGAGAAAAGGTTTTTTATAAAAGTATTACTTTGAAGGTATGCATTTGAAAAAGTCAATGACCTGATGAAAAGCATCAGTTTGAGCCATAATTGTGGCCTGATAAATCTGCTGACATACTATGCATTGACTGCACAATATTTCTGGCTATAGTTTGTAAAATAGTACACTCTAATGTTTAGATATTTTTGAAACCTGTCTTGTCTCTCCCTTTAAAACTGAGGCCTATCCATGCTGCTTACATACTGTGCATTAAGTGTATAATATTCAATACCGGATACATTACCTTTTTATTACTTCAGTAAGCAAAATCTCTTCATTAACCTGCTTTACATCTCCGCTGTATGTGTTAATTACTATTTCCTGTTCTCTTTCATTGGATTCATTGAGTGATACTTCCAACTCCTTTGAAACGTCAGTGTGCACCTTTTTCCATTATGTTATCAATAGGAGGGTATTGATAACATAATGGACATGGTAAGAAGAGCCCAGGGATGTGTTGAGGCTAAAATCAAAAAGATGTTTTACTTCAGAGAACCATGTGCAGATAGAGGCAAAAGAAAGAAAAAACACTGAGGCCAGTGTTTGAGATGGCAGGGACAGACTTAAAATGAAAATAAACAAATTAAATATCTAAATACAAATACTGTGTAAAATTTTTAAAAAATAGAGAAATAAATAACCTACTACCTCTGCGCACAGAACTTCTACCTCTCACTTTAGGCCTGGCAGACCTTAATTATTAAAAATACTGAAGCTTATTTGTTTATCACTGTAGATCCTCAAATCATCTCTAAATTCGTGCTGACACTGTCATTCCTCCTGGAGGGTGGCTACTTTTGTTCCCCATGATCCCTGTGTGTGTTGTAAAGTAGACACCGCTCCAAGCTCACTGGATGGACTACAATCTCACGTTTAGTATACTCATTTGGTTTGAGATTGTGGTCCATCTCAGGAGTGAGCGTGGAGCAGTGGCTACTTTACAACACACACAGGCACCAATGGAGAACAAAAGTAGCCACCCGCAAGAAGAAGGGACAGGGTCAGCATAAGTTCAGAAATTATTTGAAGATCTACAGTTAACAGAGGCAAATAAGCTGCATTTTTGTTAATAGTTAAAGGGTTTCTAAACCCTCAGCTTTTTTGCATATATCTATATGCAAAAAGTTTTTTTTTTAAACGCCTTAACAGTGGTTTAAACTTACCTGTGTCTTCCGCGCGCGCTCCCGCCCGAAAATGTGAAAATTCTCGGGCAGCCGCAAAGGATCTTGGTGTGCGCGCATGCGCAGTTCACATTTTCGGTCGGGACGCAAGGTAAGTCTATGGACACGTGCACCCGCATGCAGACACCGTGGGACAAGAAGTGCCAGCAAGCTCAGAGGAGTCAGCGCTGGATCGGAGAATTGCCACAGCGCTGGAGAGAAGGCTGAAAACATCAAGGAAGAAGAAGAAGATCATTTAAGGTAAGTGCTTTAATTAACCTTGGGGTTAAGGAAAAAAAAGTTGCCTTTAATGACCCTTTAAGGTGCTTGAATGCATTTTCAAGATTTAACTCCTGAGTTTAGTGTCACTTTAATAAGAGGATTTTCTAAATGTCATGGCAGCTATAGCAAATTGGGAAACAATATAGGGGATGCTTTGGGGCATACCACTATTGCTCACAAATGTGCGGTGACATGCTTCTCCAAAAAGGGCTGCTTTTCCTGTGTCAGGAACCATTGTCAAACCAAAGCCACCTTATGTGGGGGCCTCTAACATGCAATGATTTTTGGCTTCCCCCCTGCAGTTATGCAGTACAATGGAGACAGACACCAGATTTATTGGCAGCTATGGCAAACAGGGGGGCAAAAAAGGGTGTGCTTTGGAGCACACCATTGTTGCACACAAATGTGCAGTGACATTCTGCACAGAAAGGGCAGCTTTGCCTGTCCTGGCAAAAAATATCTAAGTCACCTTGTTGGAGGGTGGTCAGCCTTTTCCCATTATAGTTTTGCTTCTTTTGTTATGCCTACAGTGCTGTGGATCCAGTCATCAGTACGTGCAGCAAAGAGATTTTTTGAAGTGCATCCTCAGAGTGGGGTACTTTGTGCTCCATCTTGGATGGTGGCAGTAGATCCCCACATGGGTTTTCCCTTGTATTGGGGAAGAGTGAAATGTGCCCCTTACAGCCACCCAAATTCCCTTCTCCTTCTCAATGCCAGCACCTCAACCCTCCTCCTTCTCACTGCTAGCACCCCAACCCTCCTCCCCCTTACTGCCAGCACCACAACAGTCCTCCCCAATGCAAACACCCCAACTTTCCTCTTCCTATGGCCAGAATTAGCAGAAGAGAAGGTGGTAAAGGCGCAGTAGAAGTCCTCCAAATAAAGGCTGTTTGCCCTTAAGGAGGAGGGGGAGAAAATGGCACAGTAGCAGCACCCTAATGCAGTGTTCACACTAGCCCTCCCACTAAAATACTCAGTTTTTTTGGGTGGGCCAGTATGTTGTGATAGGTCTGGTGAGCGGGCGGTGTGATGCGCTGTCTATTTTTAAAAAAACTTTATTTGTAGTGTAAAACCTGTACACTCCATTCAGGTTCCTGGACAGCAGGATGGTGTACTGTGCTGCAGTGAACTCTGGTACAACATATGTCAGCATATTTTCACAGCGTGAATGGGGCACATAGAAAACAATTGTTTACTATGTGCCCTAGTAGTGACTAGCATTGTTCAATTGCTGAAAATGCCAGCCATCACATATAGTGTGAACGAGTCCTAATCCAACAACAAAATATACTACATGCAGAGCTTTTAAGGTGTCATATCGGGGATGAAAGGAACACAAATACATTGTATCAAACATGCCACATATTTTTTTTACATTATAAAATAACATCTATAATAAAACATATAAAAATGCCAGTACTCTATGATGTACAACAGCAACAACTCCCTTCATAGCATTTATTCTTTGAATTTCAATGTCCTCATAGAGATTAACTGAATATATTCTATAATTACAATTTGTATCCTTCAACCATCCATATATGTGCGATGGGTCCAGCCTTCTACATGTTTTTCCGAAGCTTCTTCAAGAAGACAGGAGGCGGACTACAATGTGTTACATGATAAGCTTAACATCTTGACTAATAAATATTTGAAATTGAAGAACACATAAACAAAACAATATAAATAAATACCATTCTCTGGGAACCTGATGGTGAATAAATCCACAAATCTGGGGGATGTCCCTCATCACCCAGGTGATATAATGAGTGGGGAGCATACACAGATGAAAGGGCAAGAGGGACATCTTAACCTTCCATGGAATTATCCATTAATTAAAATGCAAATCATGACTATACCATATAAATCTATGTATGGGATCCCAAATTACTCGGGAAGTCCCCAAAAAAACGACTACATTCTGTACCCACCTTGACAGAAATTCCATGAATCTGCATTGTCAAACCAATAGGAGTGGTAAACAATAATTAGGACTTCAATACATAATTACAGCATGTATCACCACCGTTATATGTCAGTTTTGTAAAGCGCATGTGCAAACTGTTGGCGCTATATAAATCCTGTATAATAACAATAATTTTAATGCCCATGAAATTAACCACATCTCCTCTCAATTCATAATTCATAATAGCAAACTATCTGTTCAAAACTGCCCCTGACCATAAGACTTACTAAGGCATGAAACCACTAAGGTGAGCCAAAAAAACAAAATCACACGTACCTTAAAATGTGTATGTACCTTAACAGTGTTAACAAAGTTGTTGAGATCTATCAATTTTTACGGGGCCTGAGCGGAGGTACTCTCTGTTCATCTACGTTGAGATCTATCAGACAACTCTTCCAGCCAGACCATCCGTGTCTCCTTTGTCCCTAAAAACTCCCAGTGTGTGATGTATGCAGCCGGGGAGGGCCTATGGACTGCGCTTGCACCCGAACAAATCAGCGCATCGAAGTTGGAGGTTTACCGCCAAACTCGCCATGTCCCACCCCAGATAGCAAGTAATTGAGCTGCAAGTTTGAAAATGACTTGCTAAACTATTGCAGCCTTGCCAAGCTTCACAATTTTGTTGCACAATTACAGCAAGTCTGCATTGCAAGTCTCCAGACCAGCGAGCTTGCAGAGCTCTTGCTAAGACCTGCAGGACTCTTGCTGTAGACTTGCTAAGCAAATTTGCTACAAATTCAAAAAGTGTCAACTAGAACTTGTGCTGCAAGTGCTCTGCAAGTCTACAACTTGCCAGGAAAGTGTGCAGCAAGTTACCAAGTATTACAATTTAACCCTGCCACAAGTTTGTGGCAAGTTATCCTTGCTATCTGGGACCCTCTGTGGCCCCTCCGACCTAGCCGGAGGCGCCGAACAGCATAATAGCGGCAAACCCATATTCCCGCCCGTGGTGGGACATAACTACGTCTCCCACCATGGCAGGATGGCAGAGAGTTCTATAAGAACCAGTGGGACCATCACCCGCTCCCAAAGGAATCCCATTTCCTGCAGGAGAGGCGAAATCCCATCGAAGACCAAACCCCCCAAGAAAAATGTAATAAGGGGGCAAACCCAATCATACATCATCCTAGATGAGTGTGACAATCACCCGGAATCTGGATTATTACCACCAGTCAAAGAGAACCAATACCATTATAAACTCCAAATAACATTAATATATAACATAGTAATGCTACATACTACCCAAAATATAAACACTATACAAGGACATATGGCAAATATAAAAGATGGCCAGGGAGGGAAGGAGGAGGAGCAGGGCATACCACAAATACCCTAAATATGTCACTAAAGTTCACAACTGGTTAAACCCATTTAATGTCACAGGGTGACATTGCCGCTGTGTGATTTTACTGCAGAATAAAAAGCACGGTCACCCTGTTAATGGAAGTAGAAAAATATTAGATATGCTAGCAAGACAGGTAATACAACTCAAACTAAAAACTGCTGTGTGAGTGCTAGTGACAGACTTGCATTATATATGTAATTTTTATATTTTGCTTGTAGTTCTACTTTAATATCAATGAATGTAACATTATACGCCTAGCACAAGATAGTTATATTCCTCCACAGAAAAAGGGTAGTACAACTGGGGGAAAAATTGAGCTAGACAAAGACTTTGAATAAAAAAATAGATAAAATGTGATAATATGCTATAGTATATTGATGATATAGGTTGATTCCTTTGTACAGGATATTCCTTTTATTGTCACATATTGAATGTAAAATACATTTTTAGAGTACTAACCCGTAGTAGCACCCTGAAGTCTTACAATTCAGATATAGTGGCTTTTATGGAACACGTTTGTGGTGCAGGTGAAATCTGAACACCCACCTTCTGGTATTTGAGAAATAAGAGATTAATAAGCCTAATTTTTACAGGGTGGGAGAATCACAGGGAGCATCATCTAGGGAGCTGTTTTTAAGAAACCAACATTTTTTTCCCACATTAGTTATCTACACTTTGGTGTTTCGTTTCAGCGGTTCCATATTTTAGTTATTATCACACAAGCAATATGCATATTTATCTTTACAGATGTGCAGTTTCACAGGAAGTTTACACAAACATACTACAGAATAGATTATCTACAGAAGCCAGAATACAACTGAGATCATTTGCATTTCAAGGTTTTGAACATGTGTATATTACGTGTGATGTGTACTATTGCGCCACATCTGGAAACTGTAATGTAAGTAAACTATTATGATTTGTAAACTATTTCCCACTAAGGTATAACATTTTACATGGAAGTAAATATTTTTCCCATTCTCTTTATGATGTCTGAATGTCTTTAATAAAATGTGTGTGGGGGGGGTTTATGAACTACTTTAGTTAAATTAACAACATGAGATGACAGTCCCTTGATTTCAATTATATGTCTATGGCAGGCTCGCAAAAACTATTTTCCAGCTACTGTCTAGGCCAGGGCAATAGATGATGGAGCAGATTAGAAAACCTAGCCAAGGTTCCAGCTGCATCATCAAGTGCCATGTACTCATCTACTTTTCCTGTTCATTGACCAGCATTAGAATATTTGAATGAGATGAATTTCTGCCCAGCACAGCATGCAAGGGTGCATGAGGGCATGCAAGGATGTCTCATAATAACTATTTCCGAAGCCTATATTTTCTTAAACAAGAAAATGTATGTACACCTTAATATTACTACTTTTGTTCCATGTTCCTCTGTCCCTCATAATGCACAGCTTGTTATTTATTTAAATACCTGGTGATCCTGCCAGTTCCCTTGGTTTCCTTCAGTTTCCTGACTACGCTAAGCATGGAAGCAGATCTCTGCTAGCATTATCATTTTGCATCACTCGTCTTCTAATTGGACTTACAGAATATTGTACCAATGTATGGCGTGTCTGTATTCCCAAAGACAGCCTACAATAGGCCCAGGTTTTTCTCAGTTTGACAGTCTGAAGGAGTGTGGAGCGCAGTGGGGTATACTACATGGAATGCATCAAAGGAATGCTTCAGTGTTCAGGATTAGTGACTGGATGCCTCCTATCTAAACATGCCCCTTCTCTGCAGAACAGGCATCGGAACTGAGCCCCATGGTCATGTTACTGGTAGTCAGTATTTAAAGTGGAACTTTACATAGAAACAAAAAATGTGTGAACAGACTTTTTAAAATTAAAGTAGAGGCCTTCTTTGTGTACGCTTTGTCTGGCTTTCAAGTAGAAACTCAAGCCAAATATTTTCTCTATTTTTGGATGGAGTGGAGAAGGGTTAGTACCTTTGTCTTTAATATTTTCTGTGCTCCACTGGGCAGCTTTTTCCTCACTTCCTGCTTCAGTGACACAAAGTTAAAATAAGTTAAAGGATGTTTGAGTAAATCTAACAATGAGGGGAAAAACAACCCTTGAGAGCTGTTTTCAGATCAGGTCTCCCCAGTGAGAGATTTTTAATATATTTGTATTGTGCAAAATGCAACAGGAGGTGCAGGACACACAAACACGGGTAGACACCCACATATTTAAATGGACAGGAACAGATTTAGGAATTATGGCAGGGATGTCTCACTGTTGGCATATATAAGATGAATGACACAGTTGAGAACAAGCTTTATACATATATAAACAAAGTATACCTTGCACATCCTGAATAGTATTATGTTTCTTCTCGGTGCAATTTATAGGTCCATCGTTCCATTTAGTGAGTGCAGAATCATAATTTACATACATTTATGCAAGTACTAATATGTTGTTATTGATCTGTTAGCCATATCTCCTTTATTTTTCTCTCCTGTAGCAATGTAACCAGGCCAATGCGAAACTCTCACGAGTAATTCAGCCTTTAAGTCCAGTCAGTAAGTAATAATTAAAAATTAAGAATTTTAAAGTACTGTTACACATGTGTATTAAACATGTTTTAAACACTTGACATAAAGATAAACAATTGGACAATGTGCATATCATTCATAGTTTTCAAATGCTAACATTTGTACATTCTGTGATTAGCTTAGCAGCTGTCTTGTACAGTTGCAGGTTAATTTAAAGTCTTCCAAGACTTTATGAAATGGTTCCAGACATATGTAGCCAACTTGCCCTAAGGTTGGAGGTAGGGTGGCTCATTAAATTTAGCTTTGCAAGGCTATAAACAGCCAAACTGATAGTGCTGTGCTAATTTGGTCTCCCCGAAGCCCATTGTTGTTTGCTTCTGCCTGTTGCTGGGGTGTGACCTTGGCAATATAGCATGAAGATACAATAATGCTGGATTATGAATATTTTCAAGAGGTTTATTGTCAGTGGTGGATGCTGGGGAATAAAATATTTGGGCCAGACCTTGTGAGTGTCTGTTTTCCTGGCTGCTTGAGGGAGGATATGTTGTGAATCTGGTCTAGCTAAGCCTGCTCCCCAGGCAAACCTGCATATGCTTGGAAATAAAGCCCTGGAGTTGGGCCTGAAGCTGTCCTGTGTAACAGGGGGAAGCTGACCCAAGATGGAGTGCCAGGGAGAGTGACTCTGCTGAAAGGTGAGGCTGGGTAGAAACTGGATCCTTGCATGGACTTTGTAACTCTCTTGGGAGACCACATGAGGACATTTGCTAACCTAAAGTTCTGCAATGTACAGTTCTGCCACAATTAGCTTACAGGCTCTTTGCACTACATAGCTGGGAATTGGATATTGGAGTCTGGTGTCTGCACATGCCTTGGGTGTCTGTAGCCCTTATTCCTCTCACCTTGTGAGCTGCTATGAAGAATAAAGTCTTTAAATCCCCTATAATGAGTGGCATCCAGCTGACATTTGCACCCCACAACCAGCCAGGAACTTACACCTGGGATGACATGGTAAGCTTCTCAGCCTCTGAGATCCCTTGCATGCCTTTAAGGGTGAGGGGCTGCTAGACATATAAAAGAATCTTGCACAAATATCTTTCCTTGATGTTTTTAATTTTGGATAAAATGGGGAACCCCGTTTTTACTGCTATCTGGGGCTCTATTAGACATATCTATTTTCACTTTCTGTCCTGCTGGCAATGTTTTAGCAGACAGGAAGTGATGGAAACTCGCCTAAAGCAAACAAATGCTTTAGTAGGAGTAGGAGAAGATCCTGTCAGATTTTTATTTCTAAGGAGAGATGAAAATGTGCCACTGGATACAGATCCCCAATATACAATGAGACAGGGGCGTAACTAGAAATCACATAGCAACATTTTGTAAGGGCCCCCCACACAACCCTGCAACCTATGATAGCCAGTAGACACCTGGGAAGTCTTGTCACAGCACCATACAGCATCAGGGCCGGCCAGCACAATGCCTCAACTTCCCCATGACCAGCTGACCCGCAGATGTCCCTACCTCCTTCAGAGCCTCTTCCATGTCCCGATGTCCGTACCTCCACAGCCGCGCCCGAGGCACGGCATGTTCTTCCCTCCAAACCACGCCCACTCCTCTCACTTAGCCAATCCAGTCAAAGCAGAGGGAGTTTGACCCCGCCCATTTGATGTCTTTGCCTATAATCCTGACATGGGAACTTGCCAAGATTGATTGTTTTGTTGCCCTGTGCGTGTGGCTATGTCCAGTTCCCAGTGCATGCGGTTACGTAGGGACCTGGCCTTGAGGCTTACAATCCTGCTTCTGAGCGGGCCCCCCTTTGTTGCGGGCCCCATAGCGCCCGCATGGGTCGCTATGGTGGTAGTTCTGCCACTGCAATGAGAGAAGTCCTTATAATGCCAAATTACTTGTATTGCCAGCTCTTCTCCAACACCATTCATTCTAATGCAGGCTCTAGAGGAGGAAAGATCAAAAACACTTTGCCCTTGATGGATAAGATGACAGTGTCTCTTTACTGTTACATTGTACAGACCCTGAGATGTAGCAGTTTTGAAAACTCAATTACTATTTGATGGCTGCTGATAGAGCTCACGTGTTCATCTCTGTAAAGTGTTTGTGATTTAAAAGATAAGTGTAATTTTAAAAAAACGGAGTAAGGGGAATTTATTAAAACTGTAGCAGACAGAATCTGGAGCAGTTGTCCATGACAACCAATCAGCTTCTATCTTTCATTTCTAAAGCCTAACTGAACAAACTGAAGATAGAAGCTGATTGGTTGATATAATTTTTATCATAACTGGACCAGACAAAATCTGGAGCAGCTGTGCATGGATGGCAACCCATCAGCTTCTCTCTTCAGCTTGTTCAGTTAAGATTTGAAAATGAAAGAGAGAAGCTGATGGGTTGCCATGCACAGCTACTCCAGATTTTGTCTGCTCCACTTTTAATACATTTCCTTCTGTATATGTAGGAACACCAAGCAAATATGCAAATATAACCATGTACTGCTACCATTTATTTCAAAGTTCTCTAAAAACTGTTCTTGGCCCAGTTCAGTCAAAAGTTTGTCCACATTTAGGAATCATCCGTCAAACAGTCCAAACAACAGGTTATATAGAACAGTATAACACACACAATGGTACACATATTCCTTTATACATAAGACACTAATATGGCTGATTTTCCACTGCTAGTTACTTTGCAAGGGCAGCATGCCATTTCCTGTGTGATTTTCCCACAGGTGTCAGGTTCAGTCAGCCTGTGTCTGGACACTGAAAGGAGAAGCAGCACAGTGATAAGCTGATCTCTCTGTCACTCTGCTTTCTCTTCCTATCAGCTAGCTCCTTGTCAGTAGTGATGAGCTCCGGCGTGTTCGCAAGCGCCTCGTGCCGAGCCCGCCAGGAAGCCATCAGCACGCAGGGCCAATCACAGGCACTGAGCCATTTTCCGATCTCTGCAGCTGCGGACCGGGAACATGTCTCAGTGCCTGTGATTGGCCCTGAGCGCTGACGACTTCCTGGCGGGCTCGGCACGAGCCGCTTGCGAACACGCCCGAGCTCATCACTACTTGTCAGCACATAAACTGATCGGCTTGATGTGCTGCTACTTCCTCACACACTCCAACTCTGTTTTATAGAAACTGCAAGAGGCTGATAACGGGTCAAATTTGGGTACTTAAACTGCTTTTTTTTTTAATGCATTTAATGAAGTATTAATGAAAACATGACAAAGGGAAAGAAGAAAGCATACAGATCTGGTGCAAAAAAAAAACCCCAAAACTTTATTCACATAAAAAGTATACATACTATTACACTGATATGCATGCAAAAATAGGTAGAGCACATTGTACACAGCCACCGTGCAGAAGGAGAATGCAGTGACCGGGGCCAGTGGTATTTGTAAGCTCAGACCTCCACCTCTAGATTGGTGACAGACCGAGACTGAAATGTATGTCTACGGGCGGCAGAGGGGCGGCAGCGGTGTGGAAGCACCCGACGCCCGGAACATACAGTTCTGGGCGGTAAGTTTCTTTCTACATTTAGTTCTGCTTTGGGAAGGCATTGGCCTTGCCTGTAATTGGATGTGAGTGCAATACCACGTTTGTGTTTTTATGTGAATAAAATATGTTTTTTATGCACCAGATATTTGCGCTTTCTTCATCCTTTTTGTCTTAAGATTCTTGTATGCATACAGAGCCAGATTTCCCACAAGGCCAACCGAGGCCCAGCCTTGGGGCAGCAGGGAGTAGAGGGGCACATTGAGGAACCTGGCATTAGGGCAGCAGTGAGAGTAATTCCGGCCCTGTGTGCATACTTGTTTTTTTAAGAAAGCTTCAAATTGATCTGGTAAAGTTAGGATCATATAGGCAAAATCAAGCTCTAAATGTCCATAAGAACTATCTTATCACAGATAAGATTAATATTTCTACTTATTTTTTTCTACATAGTTAGGTTTTTTTGACATACGCATTGACATGTCTAAATGACATCTTACTATTATTCTAATTTGGTTTATTCTTTTTATTCCAACAGGTGAAAGCACAGGATGCTATAGTGAGTACTAACATGACTATTTCAAAATATAAATTCTAAAAGATTATGTGATCTCTTAAAGGGCCAGGGGGAACCAGCATTTTAAACGGTTTATTTCACTTCAGAATATTGGACTGTATGTAAATAACAAATGTGAATGTACCCACATACATACTAGCCAAATTCCAGTTTAATAAAAAGGTCTTCAACTTGCTTTTTGATGAAATATATAGATAATCAGCAAAACATAATTTTTCCACATAATAAAGATTGTTCCAAAGTAATTTTCTTCATTAACAGTGTCACTAGGCAAGAGTCCAGATTGCCAGGCCAATATTACAGCCAGATACTAAGGGGGTTATTCACTAAGAGAACGAACACTTGGCAGTTCCTTCTCTGCTGTTCACCCCTATTCTCAAAGGGGCAGAACAGCATTTGGCTCGGTCATTGTGTTCACTACCTCAGAGTTAGCAAACAAATTGAAAATGTCAGTGTAAAAATAAAACATAAATGGTGTGGGGTCCCCTCCCAATTCATAACAGAAAGCCTTTAGGTCTGGTAGGAATGTTATGGGGTACCCCCAATGTGTAAAAAAAAAAAATTTGGGTTCCCCTACAAATTCATATGAGACCCTTAAGGTCTGGTAGGAATTTTAAGGGGGACCCCAACGCCCCCAAAAAAGGAAAAAAAAGTGGAGTCCCCCTATAGTTCCAAACCAGACCCTTAACCCGAGCACTGACCTGACAAGGCAGCAAAAGGGGAGGATGAACTAGTGCCCCCTGCACCATACCAGGCCACATGTCCTCCGCATTTGGAGGGTGCTTTTCCGGTGGGGCCCTGTAAAAGCGCCATGTCCCCATGCCGATGAGAACAAGGGCCTCTTCCCCACAACCCTGGGCCTGTTGGACTTTCTCTTTGTAACCGAGATGCCACCCCCCGCTTTGTGAATGAGTAAGGGGTAGTTGTTAGTTGTTACAACTAGTTATTTTAAAAAAAAAAAAAATGTTTCACAATTTTAAAAAAAGTAAAAAAAGTAAAAAAAAAGTAATAAAATTATAAGAAAATATAGTTCCGAGGAGGCTATTAAAGGAAGGAGAAAAATAACCCACATTCTAAAATTGTTCCACACTAAAATTGTATTACAATTTGTGACCTATAACTCCCAAATAAAGTGAAATCCCAGACATATAATATACCTTATAAATCAGGACAAATAAAATAATTTATTATGAACTACTGTCTGTTAGCTACACTGATTATGTACACGTTATTATTGTCAAAGCTGTGAAAAATGTGGGGGGTTTTAAAAATTATTTTGATTTTTTTTTTTTTATTAAAAAAATAACAATTGATATATGCATATGTGACGTCAAATTAAAGCCTATTTTGTCCTTTAAACAACTGTAAATAATATGTGTGGGTGTAATGCATGATGAAGACATAAGAGGCTAAAGGATTTTTTTAAGGAGTGGTGTTTTTATGTACTATTCACATTTCTCTTTGGTGAATGAGTAGGGTTATCAACTTACCTCTTACCCCCCTGCCCGCAGACCCCCACAACAACTGGGCCAGGGTTGCGGGGAAGAGGCCCTTGTCCTCATGGCCATGGGAACAAGGTGCTTTGCTGCCTAGAGCAATTTCTTACATTTGCGCACACATGATAAAATCTGAATTTCCCCCCAACAATGATATATTTTCTGAAAGCAGAGGCCCTGTAGAATATAGAGATGCTATAGAGATGCTAGTTTTTGCAATTTTTTTATGGCGCACCGTATTTGCGCAAATGTTTATCAAACAAGTATTTTTAGGATAAAATACACTAAAATGAAAATTGTGTGCGTCCGTGAAACCGCAAAAACCTACAATAACCAAAATTTCACATAGGCGATGCTTTAAACGCTTTTATGGCTCATCAGTTTAGTGCTAACAGTGATTGGTAGGCCTAGAATTATTGCTTTCACTCCGACGCTTGAGATGATATATAACATGTGTGGCGCAATTTTTTTTGCATGTAGGCGCATCCGATGCTTATTTGCATTGTATGTGCGTGCACGTGGGGGGCGGGGGACTTTAACAAAAAAAATGTTTGCATTTTCTTTTGTTTATGTTACTTTAATTTTTACTATTTATTTTTTTTACACAGCTTTATTGCGATTTCATAGGGGCTAACATGCCCCCTATGTAATAGCAAATCTAATGTGACAGGTCCTCTTTATGAAGACATCAGGGGTCTTTCAGACCCCTAATGTCACCCAGGGACCCCAAAGAAGCTGATGAAGCAGAGATCTGCTTCACCAGCTTCTTCTTCTGGCTCTAGGAGCCGTAGACTGTGCCCAGTGACACCGGAAGTGATGTAATGCACATCACTTCCAGGTCCAGTGATCGGTGGAGAGCTAAGCAGCTAGAAGCCGCTGATCTCTCAATCTATCAGGGGAGACCCTCCACGTCGGTCCCAGGCTCAAACAAGGGACAGTGGAGCTCGGGAAGCCGACGACGGCTCCGGCAGGGCAGAGGGGGACACGGCACCGCCGTTTTCTTGGTGTAAATACTTCCAGTGGAGGACGTACATTTACGTGAACCAGCTGGAAGTGGTTATGGTTTGAAAAGTTTGTTTTGTTTTTTTGGGGCGTTGGGGTCTCCCTTAAAATTCCTACCAGACCTTAAGGGTCTGGTATGAATTTGTAGGGGTTCCCCCTAACATTCCCCCAGACCTAAAGGGACAACTTGCAGAGGATTTGTTCTGCTGCAGTGGACCATCCTCCCCACTCTGCCTGTGTGTTCGGTTGTGTCGAGCCAAAGCATGTCTGTTCGGCTTGGCTGTTTACTTCAGCTGCTGTAGTGGCTGAGAAAAGCGCGTACAGCGGCCCTTCCGTTCGGCTGAACTGAAGGTTTCCTGCAGTTGAAGCTGCCTCCTAAGTCTTCCATGAGAGCTAGCAGCTCTCTACACAAGGGCAGAGCGGTTCTTATAATGGTTCTTATAAGACCCATTAACAAACAAAACTATTTGTACTGTTCTGTTTGGGATCCTAGGAATGGGGTTTTATTAAACAATAGTGACATAATTAGGGATGGGTGAAACTGCGCAATAGCGGGCAATTCGTTGAATCCTGTTTGAAATTCCCCAAAACTGAACTTATTTGTGTAATTTCAATATTAAATTCTTCCCATTTTCAAGGCTAAACCAAGCAATTGTCAAAATGTGGATTGGGCCTGGGCACTGCAGTGGGGAACATGTTTAGAAAAAAAAATGTAAACAATACAATGCTGTGTGGAGATGGTGTCCAATGTGATTTCAAAGGAGACGTAGAAAAACACCGGTCCTTTAAATTACATGCTTGAGTGATTCCTATAAGCTGTATGTGGTGTTATGGAACAGTACGATTATCATGGATAGCGACACTGTTTTCAGGCATTACATAATGTGGGTAGAGCCTTTTTTTTTTTTTACATTTTGGGGTGTGCAGCATACGCTTGTTGTTGAAACAAGCAAAGCTGCCTTTTGTTCGCATTACGTCGATGCATACTTGTGCGGTAATATAGTATGAACCAAAGCACCATTTAAGATAATTAAGCGCACAAACTAGAGCCAACAACTTTTCTCAGACACTGCAATAAATCTGATTATTAATATGTATTATAAAAAATATCTTTGGATTACACTGTTTTAACACTGAGCTATTTTTTTTTACAGCTGGGGGTGAATATGCTTTTTGTGATACATGTGGTGGAACCTGTGACAGCATCAATGGATGTTTCTGTGGTGATTCAACAACCTGTATTCCAACCACAGACTGCATTGCGAACTCCAACCTGTGCTGTCCTTCTGGTTTATATTGGGACCCAACAAATTCATGTTGTTCATGTAAGTAACAATGATTTGGGATCAGCAATTTTATTTACTATTTAATAAACAGAACTTTTGGGAACAATGTGGATTTTACTTGTAGAAATAATTGTCTCAAACTATTTAATCAAAACTAAAGATCAGCTCAGTTTGATTCCATGATGCAGTTTTGTGCAATATTCACAATTATTTATAGCAAAGGGCACATTAGCTTTCTCGCACAGGGCGCCTAAAGGCCTAAGGCCGGCCCTGGTTGGACACTTGATTGTGTAAGTTGTGTCACAATACTGCATGCAGGTATTTTGTAAAACAGATTTGACCAAGTAACTAGATTGCACTTTAGACACTGGACCCAGAAAGTTTTATGGTGAGCAATGCAGGTGATAAACAACCAAAAACACAAGTGTAGTGCACACACCTAACTATATACAATCCAAGAAAGGTAAGTAATAAGATAAAGCAGGGCCAGGGAAGGAAGGGAAGAGATACCGGGAGCAGCCAGACCAGGGGGTTCACAGGAATTAGGATCAGGTTCAGGTTGAGGATTATGTTAATAGGTTCAGAATCAGGTAAACGGGTTCACAGTGTCAGCAGCAGTGAAGATCACACATCTACTTTGCTGCTTCTCCAGACGAACACCAGAAGATAGCTCTGCCCTCCCCCGCTCTGCACTGTGACTGTGACAGGGGAGAGGATTGCCAGTGAGTGTCCTTAGGTTCCGTGCGGCGGTGCAGTGTTTGACTTGCGGCCACACGTAAATTAAGGACCCCTAAATCTTCCTCCTGCTCCCGACCGGGCCCCCTGCTGGCGCGGGCCCCATAGCGCCCGCATGGGTCGCTATGGTGGTAGTTCCGCCCCTGATAGTTACATAGCTAGTCATGTTGAAAAAAGACACAAGTCTATCAAGTTCAACCTATAGCAGGAAGAAAAACAAAAGAGGAGAAAAACCTAAAACAGAAAGCTATGGAACCATGCTATAAAGCATGGTTCCATTTACTCCAACAGGGGGAAAAAATCCTTCTTGATCCTATAAGGCAATTGGATATTCCCTGGATCAGCAATCCCTGGTGTTTATTTTACTTATTAGAAGTTAACATCTACCGTAGTAATATTCTGTGCATTTAGGAATGCATACAGATGTTTTGTTTAAATAGTTAAATGAACACCTGAAAGAGTCTATTGCACATTTTCACAGTTTTTCTGTATGCAAAGGTTAAACCACTTTTCTCTATATATGGCCAGTCTGCAGCCCCATTGTTCTGGGACACCGTACCTGTACATGCTCCCGTGGCCACCTGTGTGTATGTGGCTGTAGCCGCTGATGTGCCCTGTCATTGCTGTGATTGATTATCACAGCAATCACATGGCAATGTTTATATTGCCAAGCCCTACCCTTGCTCTTACATCAGAGTAAGGGACTGTAAAGGAAGCAATGCATGGATAAGTCACCTATGTATTACTTCATTATAAATTTAAAAAATGCTTATGGTATCTTCATTCTGTTTCTGCTCTGATGTATACAGTATATCAGGGCTCAAAATTTCAAGTCCTGAGCTACCAGCCAGGCCTTAAGAGTTACTAGCCACCAGTTGCCCCACCTTACCCTGCCCCGGCCTTAACAACGCCCCTAAACGCACACTCTTCAATAATCTTATGGCAATTCTTATCTTATGATAGCTGCCGCTTGTAAACGGCAGATTAGGGATTCCTGCTGCAGGAAAACGCAAGTTCCTGTTGCAGGAATCTCTAATCACACCTGAAATATACTGTAGGTGTGAATGGGGCCTAATATACACATACACTAAAAGTGCCCATACACATGCCGATTATCGTACGATAGTTGTGGGTGATACCGCCAGGGGCGTCCCGAGGCTGGGTGACACCCGGAGCAGGCATATTCTGATACCTGCAGGCGGCCATCTTGGTGATGGACGCCGGCAGAGAGATGAGGAGACAGCCAACCAGCGGGATAAGGTATGCCACCGGGTCCCCTCCTCTCTCCTGATACTGTGGGGCGTTCGGTCCATGACCGATCACCCGACTTTTCAGAGGGGGGGTGACACCAAAATGACTCTAAGTCATTTTGGTGTCACCCCTCCAATGGTGTCACCCGGGTGCGGGCCGCACCCCCCTTGTGACGCCACTGGATCCCGTGATTGTTCGATAATCGGCAGGTGTATGGGCAGCCGCGTGCGACCGCTTCTACTGTAAGGTCGTACGACTTTCGTCTTCCTAGCACGCTGGAAAACCTGCCGAAAATCATACGGTTTTTGGCGGGTTGGCGGCGTGGTCGGAAGACGAATGCCGCAGGGGCCGTTTCGGCCGGAGCTCAGAACTGTCAGAGTTCCGGCCGAAGGAAGCCGGAGCTGACAGGAGCTGCTCTGCAGTCTGCATCCGACACAGATGCAGACTGTGGAGCTGCTCCCTCAAATCAGGTATGCGGTCTACGACCGTGTGCCTAACATGTCAGCTGGCTGCGGGCCACATAGTACCGGCTCGCGGCCCGGAGTTGGGCCGCAGACCGGTACTTGGAAACCCAAATTTCCACTCGCCCTCACTTTATTTTTACTCGCCAAGTGCGAGCAGGCGAGTGGAAATTTTGAGCCCTGCAGTATATTACCTCCTTCACCTCCCTTATCCTGCTCATCTGTACATTAATCCCTTATACCTCCGCCTTTCTCTGTGTATGACCTGTACATTTACTGTATCTTGTTCACCATTGCCAAGCTCCCTGTTTTAACCCCTTCAATACCTGCATGTTTCTTCATTTTCAAAAAAATAGATCACCTTACAGAGTTTACTTTCCAAAAAGGGCCACTTTGAAGTGTCCTAACATTTGTATTTGTTATGTTTTATAACAGAAAGTGTGAAAAAAAATAATTTTAGGGATGCACCGATATATTGTCCGAAAATGGCACTTTTGGCTTAATGCCAAAAGTGCCATTTTTGTGCCGATACGTCGGCGCATCCCAGGTTTATTTCCTCCCCGCTGGGCGCTGCTCTGTGTCCCAGCGGGGAGGAGAGAAAGTGACAGCCGGCCAAGCACTGCGGGACGAGAGTGCAGTGAGTGGCCGGTGTCTCTCCTCCCACAGCGCTCGGCCGCCAATCACAGTCCGGCAGAGCGGTGTGGGGGCGGAGACAGTGCTGTCACAGGAGGCTGAGCTCTCCTCCCTGCACCGCTCGCTCAGCCTCCTGTGACAGTGTGTAAGAGAGGAGAGCAGGTACAAACACTCAGCGATCAGTGATCGCTAAGTGTTTGTACAGTAGATAAATGAGGACATGGTATGTTAACTACATCCTCAATTATGAATGAATGGGAAGTGATTTACATCACCTCCTGTTCATTCATAATTGTGGTTATAGTAAACATACTATATTCTCAAGTTATCAATGAACAGGAACACTCATAGAGGATTGATAATAGGGGGTACAGAAGAAGAGATTGAAGACTTTGCATCCTCAATCTCTTTTTCTATTTTAAAAGGGAAATATCAGGGGTCTGTTTAGACCCCCAATATTTCCCCGAAGCCACTAAAAGTAAAGTGAAAAATAAAAATATTTAATAAAAAATGAAT
>NW_017306951.1:207066-236561 GCF_000935625.1 Nanorana parkeri | reverse complement strand
AAATTTCTATTTTGGTGCACTTCTATTTAATTTCTTTGGTCTTTTTTTACTTTATATAGTAAAAAAAAATAATAAGAGTGGTTATTAAATACAGGCGGTCCCTGAGTTACAAACATCCGACCTACATCCGACCCCTAGTTACAAACGGAGGCTATTACTGTACAGCAGGGGGTCCCAGGCTGCAGCCAAAATGTACCGCGCAGCATTTCAGTAGTTGTAATGCTACTGCGCTCATGCCGACAAGGCATGAGCGCAGTAGTACTGTAGTACTGTATGTAGATTACAGTAAGTTGGCTCTTGTTAGACGTGCAGATGAGGGGGGCCCGCCTCTTCTTCCGGGTCACTGTGAACTTTTTACTGCAGTCTGTATCCTCCTTGAGACAACAGGAAGTGAGAGGAAATCTACCCCGAGGAAGGGAAATTCTCTCTTGTAAGAGAGAAAAAGGTGTCTCCACTGAAGCTTCATCACCAATCCTTGTTTCCACGACAACCCAAAATTTTCAAAATCCAATTGTCAAAGGGACAGAAAGTGAGGTGAAATCTTCTGAACAGGGGCACACACAGCAAAACAAACGTTACAGGGGGTTAACCCTTCCCTATGCTATCCAAAACTAAAAAAAATAATATTGGCTGGAGTTACACTTACAAAATGTACCTCTTCCAACCACACATACAAATTCAACTTAAGAACAAACTTACAGTCCCTATCTGCACTGGGTCTGTGGTTTAGTAGTGACCATCACCCAATGATTGCAGACCTGTGCACCACGCTTATGGAAAGGTGCTGGCTAATGTTCAGGGCTCCACCTGGGAGACAGGGAAGGTTTCTGTGTAGAAGTCAGGAGAACTCTATCCATAAAGGTGCCCATACACTGTACGATTATAGTATGAGAATCGTGGGAAATCCCACGATCGTACGATAATCGCAAAGTGTATGGAAGGCGTGCGACCGTTTCTACTGTTCGGTCGCACGTCTTCCGTCGAACAAGCAGGCTGAATCGTACGATTCTCGGCGGGTTAGTGGTCTGCTTGTTCGACAACTGCCGAACGGGCCAGTGCGCGCACACTGCCCCTTCAGCATTGCAGTCATCGGAAGCCCCGCCCCTCAAGGGGGCGGCTTGCGATGATCGCAAGTACGATCTGCCTGTCCAAGATGGGCAGATCGTACGTTTTTTTTTTCCTATCGCATAAATGCAGAAAGCTATTGAGCCCATGCTATGGTAGCCAATAAGTGACCAGTTTTATCTCCTAATTTAAAATAATACTGTTTAGAAAAGGACAAACAATATTACAATTTCGTCAATGCAATTTTCTTTTACTAAATTCTGTGTAGCTTCCCAATTATTTAAAGAAATAGTGCAGGTATTACCAATATTTTCTTCTGCTGCACTGTTCACCTATGCCAAAGAAGGGTCTTAAAAAATATAACTTAAAGCATCCCAAATTACCAAAGGGGAAGCTGTGAAACTTTTGCACAGTTAAAAATTATTAAGGTCAGAGTAAATAGTGGAGAGTTCGGCAGAAAATCTCAATCAATAAGGATATTATCTCCAAAAAGTAGAAGTGTCCCTACAATTTATTTTTAATTGTATTTCCAAGGAGAATAGGACATCCCCTTAACCCCTTCCCGACCGAAGGCGGAATTATTCAGTCAAAATGTTTCATATGGTTACATAGTTACATAGTATTTGAGGTTGAATAAAGTCCATCAAGTCCAACCTATTGTGTGTGTGTGTGTGTGTGTGTGTGTAGTGGTTCCTGAGTGTTCTCATTCTTAAGAGTACCTGTACCCTTGTACATTACGGTCTCTCAGGAAATCGTCCAAAAGCTGCTTGAATGATTCCAGACTATTTGCGGAAATCACTGCTTCAGGCAGTGAGTTCCATACCCTAACCGCGCGAACTGAGAAGAACCCCCTTCGCCCCTTGTGTTTTTTTCTACCAGTTTTAGGTGGTGGCCTCTAGTCTTTGTTACGGAATTAATCTTAAAGAGTTTGTTGCCAATGTTGCTATGACTATTGAACATTTTGTACATGAAAATCAAAGAAGTTAAAGAACAGTGACAGAATAATTCATACTAAGGGGTCTATTCACTAAGCTTTCGAAGGATCTAGCCATAACGAGGGACGCTGTCATTACACACTGAGAACCTCTATGATATCACAGCGGCCTCTCCGGGTTCTCAGTGTGTAATCACAGATGGCGTCCCTGGTTACCTTATTATGTAGCAAGTAAGTAGCGCTCGGTCTAAAATAAAAGTGAATATTAAGAGTGTGTTGAAGTGAACTCTCAGTATGGTCATCTGTCGTTACTCTCCCGGACAGTCTGGGAGTCTAATACGACTCCCGGCCGCCCACGAGAGAAACACTTTCTCTCAGAAGGGTTTACTCTGCTCGATCGAGCAGAGTAAACCTTTCCTTGCGATCTGTTTTTTTTCTGACATGGGGCCGCTGGCCGCCCTCAATCAAAAAATAAAATAAAATAGCCAGCATAGGAATGCATAGATAGATTCCTATTGGCTATTTCACTTTGCAATAGCAAACTATAGCTATTGCACCCACCCACTGCTGCTGTCAATCAGCAGAGGGGGACCTGCAGTTCTCCATCAGGTCCCTGTCTGGTGATTGACAGCAGCACAGGGCGGGTGCAATAGCTCAGCGGCATTCGGCAAATTCCCTCACTGCTGGTCGGCATCTATGAGAATAGGCCGAACAGCAGCGAGTAGCCTGACGGAGGTTCGGCTCAGCCGATCCAGATGTTGGATCGGCTGGGTCGAACACCTTCTGCACTTCGGGTCGGCTGAACATGCTGAGCATGTTTGGCTGACCCGAAGCCACCCAATGTACGGCTGATTTCAGCCGATATACAGCTAAAATCAGCCGTACAAGCCTGAAGTGAATAGCCGAACAGTGTTCGGCTCACTTCACTTCGGGTCGTTTATTCACTCGGCTGCCTGCGGCAGCTTAGTGAGTGGACCCCTAAGTATCCAAAGCCCCTGTGAATAAAACATTAACCCTTTAGTGCCCCCCTAGTTTTAAAAACATTTTTAAACAGTTTTTAAAAAAAGTAAAAAAGTAGAAAAACGTAAAAGAAAGTTAAAATGTATTTGTGGTCAGAGTTACTTCGGTTTCCGAATCTTCATGACCCCTACTGATACCAACCTGATGTGTGCCATGATTTTGTGGTCAGCGTGCCAAATAAGTGGGCACGCTCTAGTGAAATGATAGAACCTGGGGAAGGGCGGGCGGGTCAAGCGCGACCTCGCCGTGACGTCTCTAGGAGCTCCCTGTCCCCCTTCTTAAGGGGAGGAGAGCCGGCGCAACTCCTCCCACAAACACGCCCAATATACCTTGGCCTATTACATATGAGGAAGATGGAAATTATGGTTAAACAAATGCATAGCAAAAATGGTGAAATTGCTTCGCTCTTCAAGAACTAATACAATTTCTGAAGCTGTCACTAAGGGGTTAACCATGTAATTGATCTTATGAATTAATGGACTGCTATTAGGAGAACCAACTGCTAAGTCTATCCTAGACAGATGAGAAAGCGACCAATGAAATGAATAGTATCTTATCTCGCAAGGATGCATCGTACGCCATATAACTATCCATCCAAGTTCCAGCAATAGTTTTCTAAAAGAAGAAAGACAACCAGGAGGAAGATGTTTATCAATTTCTGTCATTATGACATTTATTAAAATCTTCTTCTACAACAAGAAACTCATATTGCGTATCCATTACAAATTTAGTTAGAAATGTAAACACTTTACTGAATTTGATCACTTCAGGAATATCAATGTCAGCCACTTTTAAAGTGCACCTCTTATTGAATGCAAATAAATTGTTCAAGCCTGTGTATAAGTAACATCACAGGAGTATGAAGAATACCAAGAATATACAATCTGAATACTGTGTCATACTTAAAACCTAATGTTTGGCTGTCTTACAAGATTTTATTAGCACAAAGCCCAAATTCTGGCTCAGCCCCTGTTCTCCACTGTGCGCCCTCCCTCCTCCACTGAAGCTCCCCCATTGTACAGCATGCTTTGCATTTTTATTCTACTTTTTTATCCTTACCTTTTTCTGACGTTTCCAACTCAACCTAATGGATTTTTATTAACTTGTTATGGCTTTAATGAGATTTTAGCCATTGTGTTTAAATTACTTTAATGTAAATCATCCTATCAATGTGATGGTGTTTGAGCCTAGATGTACTGTGCTGTTCTTTTATCTCACTACCAACTACCAGACAGATGTTCCTAACGACCATGTGATCTAGGCTGTCATGGCTTTAGGTCACATGAGAATGCTCCAGAGAAGCATTTTAATAATTCCAAACAAGAGGTATTTATTAAAATATTTGATTTATTGATTTGGTAATACATGAGCCCTATTGATTAATTTAAGTGTGAATTTAAATGAGAGGATCAATGTAAAATACTGAGTCTCTATTTTTCAAAAGAGTACATGTTCTGTTTACTTTATTGGTTATACTTGTTATTGTGCTATGTTTCCTAACTGCACTATTTTCTTACAGATAATCTATACTGTAGTCCACCATGTTCTGGTGATGAAATTTGTGAACTGGTTGACTCTGAAGCCACTTGCGTATGCAATGCATCAATATACAGCAGTAAAAGTAAGTTTGTGAAAAAGAAACCTGTTGTTATTTTTAACCACTCGCACTCTCTCAGTTAGCTATCCCTTATGGATCAGAGCAGTTTTTACATTTTCACTACTGGCCTACTGATTCCTTTGTCATTACTTCTGATACTGAAGCAATACAGATATCCTACTAGTGTTGGCAACTTAAATTTATTTTAGAGTACTGGCTTTTAAAAGGTATTCTATTATCTATATATTCAAAAGACAAACAGACATAACAAAAAAATAAGAATTTTTGAGTTTAGCTTCAAACAACTAGCATTACTAATTTATTTTTACTGGCAAAAGCATTCCCATTTCAGAATGGAAAAGGTGGAGATGTAAAAACAATGCATAGGAAGTGTCTTAGTGGGCAGTGATTACAAGAATTTTTAAAACAAAACAGCAACGGTCTGTGAGTAGCTCCACATCAAATAAGAGGTTTATTTGACACGCATGTGTAGGGAAGGAGCCTTAAGGCTCAGTCACACTAGATGCAGTGCATTCCGGCCCGATTTTGGCCAGAACGCACTGCCTCGCATTGCGGCCGGCTCACTTTTTGGTGGGGTAGGAGGGGGCGTGACGGGCCATTCAAGTGAATGGTGCCGTAGCCATGCCCCCCGGCTGCAATGCGATCCACTGCACAGGATCGCAAGGCACATTTTGCCTGCGGTCCGATCGCCCCCTCCTACCCCACTAAAAAGTAAGCCAGCCGCAATGCGAGGCAGTGCGTTCTGGCCAAAATCGGGCCGTTGCGCACTGCATCTAGTGTGACTGAGCCCTTGGTCTTGCAGGCCAATTTTAACCCCACCCTAGTTCATAAAGCTTATAAAGATCCACACATCAAGATAAAGATTAAGCTTACATCATAAGTCAGTTTAATCAAATTCCAAAATACAACCATTCCTAAATCAGTATTATTTAAGACTAAGGCCGGGGTACACCCTGACTTTACTGGTTTGCAGCATTCTGGCTTGGTTGCCATTTTGACAACGCTGATTTCCTGGCTCCTGCTCCTGGCTTGTTCCTGACAACGCTGATTTCCTGGCTCCTGCTTTGTTCCTGACGATGCTGATCTCTGTGTTCCTGACCTGGCTTGGATGACTACCCACTCAGGCTCCTAACTCTCGCTTGTTTCGGTTTAAGACTCTGCTTGCTCCTGTGGACACTGTTCTTAATAAATATTTTAACTAGCACCTTTTGCTTGTCTGGTTTTCATTGTGCTCTGACATTACGCAAGGGCCATGAATCCAGACGATGCTAGTGTAAACCCTAGTCCCTCTCCGTTGCAGACTGTTTTTTCCAGGCTGGATGCGCAGGCTCAAAGAATGGAGCGGTTCGCTCAGGCCCTGCAGACCCTGCTATTTCGCATGGTTCATTTGGACCCAGCTAATGCCTCTTCATCTTTTGAGGTCATGTCACACACGGCCGGAAAACGCTCACACCTAAGACTCCATAGGGGACAGATCTTAGGTGGGGTTTCATCGTCCCCAGGGCTCCTTAAGGAGAAGCCTCTGGTCACTGTGGTACTCTCATGGGCGGACTCCTCAGTGGGAACTTCGGCTCTGATTGACTCCGGTGCTGCGGGTATGTTTATTGACGCTTCTTTTGTCTCTCAGAGTCTGATACCCACACAACCTTGTACTACTTCGTTGGCTATTGAGGCCATTGATGGCAGACCCTTGCAGCCTGCACTCATCACCCTCGAGACCGCTCCTCTTACTATGGCGGTAGGGGCTTTACATTATGAGACGATCCAGTTCCAGGTGATCTCCTCCCCGCACTTTCCGGTGGTTCTGGGTTATCTGTGGCTCCAGACCCATAATCCCAGGCTCGATTGGGGGAGCTCTGAGATTTTGTACTGGTCTGATCAATGTTCTGCCAAATGTTTGCGAAGGCCTACGAGGCTCCTGTGTACTGCATCTGTCTCCAAATTACCTGAAGAGTACAGGGAGTTCTCGGATCTGTTTGATAAGGTTCAGGCCGGTACTCTTACTCCTCACAGGCTGTATGATTGTGCCATTGATCTTCTCCCTGGGTCTCTCCCGCCTCGTGGTAGAGTATATCTTCTCTCAGTTCCTCTCTTTAGTCAGAGTATGCGAGGCAACTTGTCTGCTAGTTGCATTCCGTCGACATGGCGACGGAATACAACTAGCAGACAGGTTCGATCTTAGATGTTCGATCTACATCGTACCTCAGGATATCTACCATATCAAGGTGGACTTGAAAGAATGATCAGTGGATGTGAAATGCCAATACCTCTTTCCCCAACAGAAATGATAAAACCGAGGGTTTAAGGGAGGAAGTGAAAAGGATACACACCTAGCTTCTTCAACTACTAGCATTGCTAGTGAAAACTTCCCAACTGGTCTATCACTTTGGACTGCCAGCAGAAGGTGAGTGGAATTGCAATTATACACGTCCGTAAAAGACTCTATACTTTTGAAAGTCTCACCAAAAACATTGCACTCCTAAACCTACGATACAAGTAGGGGAAAGATCAAAATAAAGCTAAGCAGTGGTGTGAGTCAGGAAGATTATACAGCAAGATTTGTTACATTGTATCCACTTCGCCCACAACTAACCATTGGCAATACATCGCAGTGACGGGGAAAGAAAGGGGTTAAATGCACAAATGGATAATTCAAACCAAATGATGAAAGAATTAAGAGACATTCCTCAGTAACAGCTTGCTGATACAACTATCTACCAACATCAATTAACCGCTTCGAAACGGCAATCCAGCCCCATTTAAGTACCTAGCAAGCTGTATGCAAGAAGCTATTGTCTGCCTCCCTACTATCACATAACTCTTTTACATTTGGATGTCCGTAGATCTCTGTATTATACGCATTAATCACAAGTGGGGAAACTAGGGAAGCTGCAAAGTAGCACCAGTTAAACTGACTGTCTTCCCACATATTTTCAGCTGATTAGCACATACGAACGAGAGCACAATATTTAAATAGATCTGCACACTGGAAGAATTGTTATTGTATGTCATGCTTGTTTTTGTTTTTATAATTAGCTAGTGGTTCGATGGTTATGTCCAAACAGATATTTTATCTAATAAACTTTTTTGTATTTGAAATACTAGTCCCGATCCTCTGTTAACCCTTTTCTAACCAGCCACTTCTGCTGACTGGTTTAATTTTTATACACATGGTTCAGTTTGGTTACGGATCTGGTTGACAAGTATTAAAGGACAAAGGGTAATCTATTCGGTTCGGATCCCCAGGCAGAAACAAAACCATTTTTCAAATGTATTGTAGTGTACCTTGATGATATACTCATCCATTCTCTCTCACTAGCCAACCATCAGGCAGATGTAGCCCGAGTACTCCAATGTCTTTGGGAGAATGGGCTATTTTGTAAACTCGAAAAGTGTGAGTTTCATCAAGTCCAAGTCACATTCCTCGGTTATGTTATTCCATGGACCGCAGAAATTAGCAGCTCCAATGGCCTCCCGCAGTTGGGTTATGCTCCATTCAATGATTCTTGGGCTTCGCTAATTATTATCATAAATTCATCAAAAATTTCTCACCTTGGTCAAACCCATCACTGACTTGACTAGGAAGGGTGCAAACCCTCTTTCCTGGTCACCAGCTCCTGAACAAGCCTTTACAAGGTTGAAATTTGCTTTTTCCACTGCACCAGTGTTAGCCCACCCCAACCCAGCCTTACCATTCATATTGGAGGTGGATGCGTCTGAGACAGGAGTAGGCGCCCTCCTGTCTCAACGTTCTTCACCGAGGGCCAACTTCATCCGTGTGGGTTCTTTTTCAAGAAACTGTCTCCGGCTGAGTGCAATTATGAGATTGGCAACAGGGAATTGTTGGCAATAATATTGCCTCTCAAGGAAGGGCGGCATCTCCTTGTGGGGACCACTGTTCTTAACTCTTTTACATTTGGATGTCCGTAGATCTCTGTATTATACGCATTAATCACAAGTGGGGAAACTAGGGAAGCTGCAAAGTAGCACCAGTTAAACTGACTGTCTTCCCACATATTTTCAGCTGATTAGCACATACGAACGAGAGCACAATATTTAAATAGATCTGCACACTGGAAGAATTGTTATTGTATGTCATGCTTGTTTTTGTTTTTATAATTAGCTAGTGGTTCGATGGTTATGTCCAAACAGATATTTTATCTAATAAACTTTTTTGTATTTGAAATACTAGTCCCGATCCTCTGTTAACCCTTTTCTAACCAGCCACTTCTGCTGACTGGTTTAATTTTTATACACATGGTTCAGTTTGGTTACGGATCTGGTTGACAAGTATTAAAGGACAAAGGGTAATCTATTCGGTTCGGATCCCCAGGCAGAAACAAAACCATTTTTCAAATGTATTGTAGTGTACCTTGATGATATACTCATCCATTCTCTCTCACTAGCCAACCATCAGGCAGATGTAGCCCGAGTACTCCAATGTCTTTGGGAGAATGGGCTATTTTGTAAACTCGAAAAGTGTGAGTTTCATCAAGTCCAAGTCACATTCCTCGGTTATGTTATTCCATGGACCGCAGAAATTAGCAGCTCCAATGGCCTCCCGCAGTTGGGTTATGCTCCATTCAATGATTCTTGGGCTTCGCTAATTATTATCATAAATTCATCAAAAATTTCTCACCTTGGTCAAACCCATCACTGACTTGACTAGGAAGGGTGCAAACCCTCTTTCCTGGTCACCAGCTCCTGAACAAGCCTTTACAAGGTTGAAATTTGCTTTTTCCACTGCACCAGTGTTAGCCCACCCCAACCCAGCCTTACCATTCATATTGGAGGTGGATGCGTCTGAGACAGGAGTAGGCGCCCTCCTGTCTCAACGTTCTTCACCGAGGGCCAACTTCATCCGTGTGGGTTCTTTTTCAAGAAACTGTCTCCGGCTGAGTGCAATTATGAGATTGGCAACAGGGAATTGTTGGCAATAATATTGCCTCTCAAGGAATGGCGGCATCTCCTTGTGGGGACCACTGTTCCGGTGTTAATGCTCACTGACCACAAGAATCTCCCATTTCTCTTGGAGGCCAAACTACTATCCTCTCGGCAGACCAGATGGGCCTTGTTCTTGTCTCGTTTCAACAACATTGTTTCTTATTTGCCTGGGTCTAGGAGCATTAAGGCTGATGCCCTGTCTCGCCAGTTTGCGGTACTGTCCAAAGAGGATACTAAACCTGTTCCTGTTGTACCTCCTAATCACATTCTTTCCTCAGTACGCTCCAGTTTGACGTCACCGTTGGGGGGACAAATTTTGGTTGCTCAGTCCGATGCTCCCCCAGAAAGGCTGATGGGAAAATGCTTTGTACCAGTAGACCTCCGAACTAAGCTCCTTTCCATATACCACAATGCCAAAGCTTCAGGCCACCCGGGCAGGAATCAGATGATTTGGTCTGTGACTACACAGTTTTGGTGGCCGGGGATCCGTACTGACATTGCCGACTTTGTATCTTTGTGTCAGGTTTGTGCTCAGTCCAAAAACCCCCGCCACCTTCCTGTGGGATTGTTGCAGCCCATCCCGAATGGTGAGCGCCCCTGGACACACGTATCCATGGATTTTATTGTGGACTTGCCTAATTCTAAAGGCCACATGACTATCCTCATGGTGGTAGATAGATTTTTGAAGATGATTCATTGTGTTCCATTAAGAAAACTTCCTTCTGCCCATGAGCTTGTCTTCATTTTTGCCAGGGAGGTCCTCTGATTGCATGGGGTACCTCAGATCATTGTCTCGGATAGAGGCAGCCAGTTTGTTTCTCGGTTTTGCGTGCATTCTGTGCTCAGTTGGGGATGCAGCTTTCCTTCTCCTCGGCTTACCATCCCCAGTCCAATGGTGCTGCAGAGCGGGCTAACCAAGCCTGGGAGCAATTCCTAAGGTGTTACATCTCAGACTATCATGACAACTGATACAAAAAAGAGAGGGTTAACCCGTTAAGAGGTAACGGGTTAGTAGCGGTCAACTTAAGGATCCGGACAAGTCAATTGATTGTAAAAAAGATAATTTGATTGAAAAAACATGTACGATTGCACATTTGACTCACTAATTACCATTAAAAACATTGTGGATAACATACAGTCATAAATTATATGTGGATCGATCCTCATTAATATTAACCTTGAGTCCCCACCGTGGGGGAAAGTGACCGATGTAGCTATTACTTCGCTCTCTCTTCCTCCATTTAAATTCCCACATGCATGTCAACCTGCGTGAATTACAAAAACCGAGGGGATGATCCCAAACATAGGAGAAAAAAAGGGGGAAGAGATTTTCTTCTGGTTTCCCTGCTCAGATATAATGAAGGAATCTAGACAGATCAGTGATTGCAACACTGACTTTCTCTGCTTTCCGTTAGATTATGACAGGTATTTAGAGATGTTGCTTGTTAGTTTGATGTTTCCTGTGTAGATATCTTCTTATTTCGGAGGGGCTTATTTTCACTTTACTTCCAAATTATTTTATCTTCTGTTTTCTGTTTATTATTTGGAATTAAGTTTTCCTGTTGTTTGGTGTTAAATGCCACTGGCTTCAGTCTAGCCGTATGTGCAATTAACTCCTTCCTATTCATCAGCAATTAATTATTTTAATTAGAGCGGTGAGGTGTAACAAGTCCTTTTGTTTAGAGGGGTGGGGAGTTTTCTCACGGACAGACTATCACTGGGTTATCTTTAATTAACCAACCGCCTGACTTTTTCTTCTCTTTCTCCTTATATTTAGTGTTGAGTGTAGATGTTGTAAATCTCTACCTCAGGGTGATATTTGAATGATGTCCTTAACGGATATATATAGCATTTTTTATCACTCACGTTACTGTAGTTTTCTCAAAGTCCGGGCGGTTTGTGGATTTTCCCAGTGTGATTCGATAGTCCACTTGAGTATGGGCACATCTCGCTATTTCCTCCGGGAGATGTTTGTTGTAATCTGGTCTCCAATGGTAGGTTCGAGTGGTGTTTTTACTCCGTGGATCTTTGGTAATCTCCTGGATATTCAGGATGTAGTCTGTCCGTCAATGAGAACTGCCAGCCCCAATTTGGGATTTTACCAAAGTTGGCAAATCTTCAAGATCAGGTTTCAGGATCATACATCCACTTGTGGTGTGGTGACTGCACGTTTGATCTGTCTATATGTCGACGCGTTTCACCCCTCCCATTGTATGGGGCTTCGTCAGGACATAATCAGAGGTTGGGAGAGATGTTCCTTAAATAGTAGGGTCACGCCCCTTTCTTTTCACCCTTTTTCCATTAATTGGTTTAGGTTCAAAAGGATAATTCTCCCTCCTTTGATACAACCTACTATTGGTTTCTTTAGACAGTGTCAAATAGAACTTACATTTCTTTATTGCAAATAAAAATGGTTTCTACATAGCCGTATTTATATACAAATTTTTAGTTTTACCCGATATATTAACACTCTTAGGATGGATCGGTCCCCGTGTGTGTGGATCATTGGAGAAGATGTGGATCCATTATAGGGATAGGTTGGAGGCAGTTTGTCTTACAAAAAGACATTAAGGCTGCATTCATTGTTTAATCCTATCGGAATCATTGTGTTTAATCTATAGATCCACATCTTCTCCCGCTGTTGAAGGATCCTATCAAAATCTCCTCTACGGGGGGAAATATTTAATGCATAGATGACTTTAACTCTAAGCCCATCAGGGACACCCTTATGATGTTCCGCAAAAATGTTGAGCTAGGGGGCTGTCTATATCTCTCTTCTTGATGTCATTTAGGTGTTCACCTATTCTCACTTTCAGTTGTCTTTTAGTTTTGCCCACGTAGAATTTCTGACATGGGCATTCAATTAGGTATATAACCTTACTTGAATTGCAGTTATTAAAACTCACTATGTTGAAGGATTTTGTGTTTTCGGAGTTCCTGAAAGTTTTTGTTTTATCTATATAAGGGCAAATCTGGCAGCCCCCACAGGGGTACATCCCTTTGAGTCTTTTTTTATTATGAAGTGATTGTTTTAATGAGCTTGGTGTGTATTCTGAATTAACTAGACTGTCTTTTAGGTTTTTCGAACGACGGGCCGTCAGTAGGGGTCTTGGACCCACTATTTTAGATAATGGTGGGCATAAATCAAAGATGTGCCAATGCTTTGTTAGAAGTTGTCTTAGTTTTTCCCAATTAGATCCATATTTGGTTATCATACGTGTGTAGTTGTTGTTTTCATTCATTGGGTCTGCCGTTTTTAACTCTTTATTCTGCAATAGATCTTTTCTTGTTCTTTGGTTTGCCTTTATTTTACTCCTTTTGATTAATTTATGTGGGTATCCCCTTTCCCTGAAGCGTTTGTACAGGTCTTTGGACTCATTTAGGTAGTCAGCATGTTCGCTACAATTGCGTTTTATTCTTAAGAATTGACCTGTGGGGATACCCTGCTTCAGGGGAGGGGGATGGTGGCTGGTCGCGTGAAGAAGTGTATTCGCTGAGGTTTCCTTTCTATATGTTTTTGTGATCAGTTTTTGATTCTTGATCTCTATTAAAAGATCCAGAAATGAGAGTTGAGTATTGCTTGGAGTGTAAGTGAACTTTAGATTTCTATTGTTCATATTCAAGTCTTCAATGAACGATATCAAGAGGTCTTCACCTCCGCTCCAGACCACCAGTATATCATCAATATACCTGAGCCTTGTTTTTGCGTGGCTCAGGTATAGGGGGTGATTGTATATTAATTCTTGTTCCCACAGGCCTAGGTGGAGACATGCATAGGATGGGGCCCATGGGGCTCCCATCGATGTGCCTCTGATCTGTTTAAAGAATACTCCCGAGAATTGGAAACAGTTGTTGTGTAAAGCAAACTCTAAGAGTTCTATAATGAATTCGTTTTGAGTTGCCATCGATGGGAAATGTACATCAAGGAAATGCTCTATGGCTTTTAATCCCCATTCATGAGGTATCGATGTGTAAAGCGATTCCACATCGATTCCCACAAGAAGGGAGCCCTCCTGTATTACTAGATCGTTTATTTTATTTAGTACATCTTTGGTGTCTCGGGTGTAGGAGGGCAACCGCGAAAACCATTTCTTTTAGAAGGGAATCTAGATATTTGCCCATATTTTCAAGTGGCCCTCCTACAGCCGAGACTATAGGTCTTCCCGGGGGGTTATTGTAATTTTTATGAATCTTTGGTATAATATAAAATGTTGGGATATTATAATTGTCTATCTTTAAAAAACGGAATTCATTGTGTGTCAGTAAACCTGCTTCTAGAGCTAGTTTCATCTTATTGTTGAAATCGCTAACCAGTACTTTGAAGGGGGATTCTCTTAATTTGGTATACGTGTTTTTATCATTTAATAGTTTTTTAGCCTCCTTCGTATACATGTCCTCAGGGAGGAGCACCACATTCCCTCCCTTATCACTGCTCTTAATTATTATCCCAGGCGTTTCTCTAAGTTCTCTCAGGGCTTCTCTTTCGGATTTTTTGAGATTGTCAGTGCCTTTTACTGTCCAATCGACTTGTTTAAGTTCTTTATGTATCAACTCCCTAAATAAGGCCAAATACCTATTACTTAGGAAGTTGGGCATTGTTTTTGATCCTCTCTTCAGGGGAGTAATTCTTTTAATTGGTGTTTCCGAGAACTCTTGGGGTATAATATTTTCCTCCAAGAGGTCTTCTAGATCTCTTAGCGCTTGTGCATCAAGGTCTGATATTTTTTGTTCCTTTGTCTGTGGGACGTCCTTATCAGTTTGAGGTGTCTTTCTAAGTTGGTGTATGTATTTTAGGTAGACTTTCCTTAAGAATAAATTCAAGTCTTTGTATATAGTAAATTCGTCCATGCCATCCACCGGGGAGAACGTCAAGCCTTTTTTGAGAAGGCTTGTATGATGTTCATTTAGTGGGAAATCGGTAAGATTAATCACATTTTTAATCTGATCGTCCCCCGGTGGATGGCATGGAATCAATTCCGGCGACTCCTCGTTCTTACACTGATTTTTGTCTGGGATTGAGTGTTTTGACTGGTTATGTTTTCTCTTCTTTGGTCTTCTATTTCTATTTCATCATGACAACTGGTCGGACCTGTTATGGGCAGAGTTCGCTCATAATAGCCATGTCAACTCCTCCACTCGCCTTTCGCCCTTCCTGGTGAACTATGGGTTTCAACCTGCTGTATTGCCCGATTCGTTCCAATCCCAAAGGTTACCGGCTCTGGGGGACCACCTTCAAGAGCTCCGCTCCACATGGGTACAGGTTCAGGAGTGTCTTCTACGTGCAGCTCGAGACCAGAAGCACCAGGCTGATCGCAGACGTATGCCCGCTCCATCCTACCAGGTCGGGAAGAGGGTTTGGCTGTCCTCTTGCAATTTGCAACTCCGGGTTCCCACCAACAAGCTGGCTCCCCGTTACGTTGGACCTTATCGTATCCTTGGCAAGATCAATCCAGTAGCTTACGCTCTAGACCTCCCTAGGTCCATGCGCATTCCCAATGTTTTTCATGTCTCACTCCTTAAGCCACTGATCTGCAATCGCTTCACTTCTTCTATTGCTCGTCCTAGACCCGTCATAGTTGACAACCTTGAGGAGTATGTTATTCTCAGTATAATTGATTCCTGTGTGTCTAAGGGCTGTTTGCAGTATTTGGTTCATTGGAAAGGCTATGCTCCGGAGGAACGCTCTTGGGTGGCATCTGAGGCTGTTCACGCTTCCGCTCGGTTCCACCCTGACTTTACTGGTTTGCAGCATTCTGGCTTGGATGCCATTTTTACTCACTTGTCTCCTTCCTTGCTCGAGCAGACTCTGGAACGTTGCTCACCACTCCCAGGCTCCCTCTAATGGCCAGATAGGGGAGGATCATCTGAGTGAGTCAGATGGGAGTTTCCTGTCTCCGAGTGATGATGTCACCCCACTCACCATATATATATACCACTCAGTCCAGTCTGACTTTGCCCTTGCGTGGTCTTCCTGCTAGTGCTCTCCTGCTGCTCTGAGTATCCTGATTCCGTGTATGACCCGATCCTGGCTGACGTTCTTCTCTGGCTCCTGCTCTTGGCTTGTTCCTGACAACGCTGATTTCCTGGCTTGTTCCTGACAACGCTGATTTCCTGGCTCCTGCTCCTGGCTTGTTCCTGACTACGCTGATCTCTGTGTTCCTGACCTGGCTTGGATTAGTTGTCTTTTAGTTTTGCCCACGTAGAATTTCTGACATGGGCATTCAATTAGGTATATAACCTTACTTGAATTGCAGTTATTAAAACTCACTATGTTGAAGGATTTTGTGTTTTCGGAGTTCCTGAAAGTTTTTGTTTTATCTATATAAGGGCAAATCTGGCAGCCCCCACAGGGGTACATCCCTTTGAGTCTTTTTTTATTATGAAGTGATTGTTTTAATGAGCTTGGTGTGTATTCTGAATTAACTAGACTGTCTTTTAGGTTTTTCGAACGACGGGCCGTCAGTAGGGGTCTTGGACCCACTATTTTAGATAATGGTGGGCATAAATCAAAGATGTGCCAATGCTTTGTTAGAAGTTGTCTTAGTTTTTCCCAATTAGATCCATATTTGGTTATCATACGTGTGTAGTTGTTGTTTTCATTCATTGGGTCTGCTGTTTTTAACTTTTTATTCTGCAATAGGTCTTTTCTTGTTCTTTGGTTTGCCTTTATTTTACTCCTTTTGATTAATTTATGTGGGTATCCCCTTTCCCTGAAGCGTTTGTACAGGTCTTTGGACTCATTTAGGTAGTCAGCATGTTCGCTACAATTGCGTTTTATTCTTAAGAATTGACCTGTGGGGATACCCTGCTTCAGGGGAGGGGGATGGTGGCTGGTCGCGTGAAGAAGTGTATTCGCTGAGGTTTCCTTTCTATATGTTTTTGTGATCAGTTTTTGATTCTTGATCTCTATTAAAAGATCCAGAAATGAGAGTTGAGTATTGCTTGGAGTGTAAGTGAACTTTAGATTTCTATTGTTCATATTCAAGTCTTCAATGAACGATATCAAGAGGTCTTCACCTCCGCTCCAGACCACCAGTATATCATCAATATACCTGAGCCTTGTTTTTGCGTGGCTCAGGTATAGGGGGTGATTGTATATTAATTCTTGTTCCCACAGGCCTAGGTGGAGACATGCATAGGATGGGGCCCATGGGGCTCCCATCGATGTGCCTCTGATCTGTTTAAAGAATACTCCCGAGAATTGGAAACAGTTGTTGTGTAAAGCAAACTCTAAGAGTTCTATAATGAATTCGTTTTGAGTTGCCATCGATGGGAAATGTACATCAAGGAAATGCTCTATGGCTTTTAATCCCCATTCATGAGGTATCGATGTGTAAAGCGATTCCACATCGATTCCCACAAGAAGGGAGCCCTCCTGTATTACTAGATCGTTTATTTTATTTAGTACATCTTTGGTGTCTCGGGTGTAGGAGGGCAACCGCGAAAACCATTTCTTTTAGAAGGGAATCTAGATATTTGCCCATATTTTCAAGTGGCCCTCCTACAGCCGAGACTATAGGTCTTCCCGGGGGGTTATTGTAATTTTTATGAATCTTTGGTATAATATAAAATGTTGGGATATTATAATTGTCTATCTTTAAAAAACGGAATTCATTGTGTGTCAGTAAACCTGCTTCTAGAGCTAGTTTCATCTTATTGTTGAAATCGCTAACCAGTACTTTGAAGGGGGATTCTCTTAATTTGGTATACGTGTTTTTATCATTTAATAGTTTTTTAGCCTCCTTCGTATACATGTCCTCAGGGAGGAGCACCACATTCCCTCCCTTATCACTGCTCTTAATTATTATCCCAGGCGTTTCTCTAAGTTCTCTCAGGGCTTCTCTTTCGGATTTTTTGAGATTGTCAGTGCCTTTTACTGTCCAATCGACTTGTTTAAGTTCTTTATGTATCAACTCCCTAAATAAGGCCAAATACCTATTACTTAGGAAGTTGGGCATTGTTTTTGATCCTCTCTTCAGGGGAGTGATTCTTTTAGTTGGTGTTTCCGAGAACTCTTGGGGTATAATATTTTCCTCCAAGAGGTCTTCTAGATCTCTTAGCGCTTGTGCATCAAGGTCTGATATTTTTTGTTCCTTTGTCTGTGGGACGTCCTTATCAGTTTGAGGTGTCTTTCTAAGTTGGTGTATGTATTTTAAGTAGACTTTCCTTAAGAATAAATTCAAGTCTTTGTATATAGTAAATTCGTCCATGCCATCCACCGGGGAGAAGGACAAGCCTTTTTTGAGGAGGCTTGTATGATGTTCATTTAGTGGGAAATCGGTAAGATTAATCACATTTTTAATCTGATCGTCCCCCGGTGGATGGCATGGAATCAATTCCGGCGACTCCTCGTTCTTACACTGATTTTTGTCTGGGATTGAGTGTTTTGACTGGTTATGTTTTCTCTTCTTTGGTCTTCTATTTCTATTTCATCATGACAACTGGTCGGACCTGTTATGGGCAGAGTTCGCTCATAATAGCCATGTCAACTCCTCCACTCGCCTTTCGCCCTTCCTGGTGAACTATGGGTTTCAACCTGCTGTATTGCCCGATTCGTTCCAATCCCAAAGGTTACCGGCTCTGGGGGACCACCTTCAAGAGCTCCGCTCCACATGGGTACAGGTTCAGGAGTGTCTTCTACGTGCAGCTCGAGACCAGAAGCACCAGGCTGATCGCAGACGTATGCCCGCTCCATCCTACCAGGTCGGGAAGAGGGTTTGGCTGTCCTCTTGCAATTTGCAACTCCGGGTTCCCACCAACAAGCTGGCTCCCCGTTACGTTGGACCTTATCGTATCCTTGGCAAGATCAATCCAGTAGCTTACGCTCTAGACCTCCCTAGGTCCATGCGCATTCCCAATGTTTTTCATGTCTCACTCCTTAAGCCACTGATCTGCAATCGCTTCACTTCTTCTATTGCTCGTCCTAGACCCGTCATAGTTGACAACCTTGAGGAGTATGTTATTCTCAGTATAATTGATTCCTGTGTGTCTAAGGGCTGTTTGCAGTATTTGGTTCATTGGAAAGGCTATGCTCCGGAGGAACGCTCTTGGGTGGCATCTGAGGCTGTTCACGCTTCCGCTCGGTTCCACCCTGACTTTACTGGTTTGCAGCATTCTGGCTTGGATGCCATTTTTACTCACTTGTCTCCTTCCTTGCTCGAGCAGACTCTGGAACGTTGCTCACCACTCCCAGGCTCCCTCTAATGGCCAGATAGGGGAGGATCATCTGAGTGAGTCAGATGGGAGTTTCCTGTCTCCGAGTGATGATGTCACCCCACTCACCATATATATATACCACTCAGTCCAGTCTGACTTTGCCCTTGCGTGGTCTTCCTGCTAGTGCTCTCCTGCTGCTCTGAGTATCCTGATTCCGTGTATGACCCGATCCTGGCTGACGTTCTTCTCTGGCTCCTGCTCTTGGCTTGTTCCTGACAACGCTGATTTCCTGGCTTGTTCCTGACAACGCTGATTTCCTGGCTCCTGCTCCTGGCTTGTTCCTGACTACGCTGATCTCTGTGTTCCTGACCTGGCTTGGATGACTACCCACTCCAGCTCCTAACTCTGGCTTGTTCCGGTTTTGTTCTGCTTGCTCCTGTGGACACTGTTCTTAATAAATATTTTAACTAGCACCTTTTGCTTGTCTGGTTTTCATTGTGCTCTGACAACTAGTTCCTCACGCATACATAGCAAGTGTCTGAGTTTAGATAAACTGTCAAACTCCTAGAATGGCAATTTCTCCCATGACTTTAAGATAACAGCTAACTCCTTCTCAGAAACAAGTGACAAATATTTTAAAGGGTTCATATTCTGACTCCAATAGGTGAATTAGCGATGTATTCCTTCCTGAGACCTCTATGCCCGGCCTGTATAAGCAGATACAATCACCTTGGACAATCTTCAACAGATAGCTGAACTCACCAAAGGGGAAATACATTATGAAAGGGAGGGAACACAGAAAAAGATGGTCCACTAAACAAAACGATCACAAGATGGAAGTATATGAATCAGCCTTACCACTGATAACATGATAACTAGGGATGCACCAAAATTTCGGCCACTGAAACATATCAATGAAAATGGCACTTTTGGCAAAATTACAAAATTACCATCTTTTGGCCGAAATTGCAGTGCATTCCTAGTTTCTCTCCTCCCCTCTGTGCACTGCTCTGTCTGCTCTGACAATTTTTTTTATTGTTTCTGTTTCAAAATGTCATTTTTGTGCACCTCTAGCGATAACATATAAAAAATTATGAAAAACTATACGAATACCCAATTTACATTAACATGAATATCAACAATGACTATACATTGTGTCACATTTTTATACAATCGCTGTAAAAGCACATTCCCTGTCTGGTGTTGTAAAATACTATATTAAATCATAACAGTAGTTATAGAAATGCAAACAAACTAAGTGCAATTTGCAGTAAATGTCTTGAAGACCGGAAAGACATAAGAGAAAACATGCGTATATATGCAACAACAATAACAAATGGAGTCCATAAATGTGACTTTGTGATTTGTCATCTGAACCTAAAAATTAAAGAAATAGAGAACATATGGAACATATTTTCACAAGTCCAAACATAAGATAAAGGCTGTGATGGCCATGAGCACAGCAGACTTGATAGCTGAACAGTCTTTCAAGTGCATTAGGTCACTTCTCCATGAAAGGCAAACTTGTAAAGTTCTTTAGAGATGAAAATAGGATAGTCTCTCTGGTTGGTTAAAGACAATTTTAAACAAGTCCATCCTTAGTGTGAATGGTGTACATACCGTGTTTCCCCGAAAATAAGACACTGTCTTATATTTTTTTGGGCTCATAAAAAACACACAAGAATCTTATTTTCGGGGTAGGTCTTATTTTTTTTTTTTTTATGTACAACAATCGGCACTTATTCATGTACAACAGTCTACGTGTATTCAGGGCAATCAGGGGTGCCATACCTTTCCAAGAGCAATTTGGTAACCAATCACACTTTCACTATCGATTCCTCACAGACGGAGTGCATTTGGTATCACTGCGCTTGTGACAGGAGCCGGCACTATAGAGGAGGCATCGGCTTATGCGGCTCTGCTCCCTCCGGTGCCGCCTCGCTTCCTCCAGCGCTGGCTTCGTTGGCACTGCTGATTATCTCCTGCCTCTCCCACGGGTCTTCAAGTTCCCCCTTATGCCACCACCGGCCCTGGGAATGGTCACAACTAGGTCTTATTTTCGGGGTAGGTCTTATATTTTAGCTATTTCCAAAAAGAGTACTAGGTCTTGTTTTCGGGGTAGGTCTTATTTTCAGGGAAACAGGGTAGTAGCTGAGGACTAAGGGCAGCCATGTAATTCCAGCTGGATTGTCTCCGTGTGGAATGATAACAGCTCCAAGCTTTTGGGTAAGAAGAGTAGCTGAAGTAAGGATAGCTGTGAACTCTGGATCCATAGTCACATCAATGTCGATGAATGCATTCAGCTTGGCAGTTGCATTGTTTCTTGGAATGTCCTGCTTGTCACGCATACATCCCATTTGTGTGCTAGAGCTGTTTTGTTGTGCACTGCGTATTAGGATCAGTTTGGTCTTTGCAGAAAGAGGTTTTTGGCATATGTGCCAACACAACAGTGAGCATCTTTGATCTTAGTGTGATAACAGTGTGCAATATGGACTAACCTTGCATTAGTGTGTATAAGCCTTGTTCAGTTGGAGAAACATTCGAAGCATTGAAAGCCCAAAATGAATCTCTGTACAGATCTGGTGACAATGATTTTGACTTCAGCACGAATCTCTGGGTCGTTGTCAGGGTCTAGAAGACTGAAAACATCAGCTGTAGTGTCTTCTGTATGATCTAGCAAGAATTCAGGACCTGTTGACCAAGATGAATTTGCGAAGACACTTGCAGACACTGGTCTGGTGGCATGATCTGCAGGATTAATTTCAGATGGAACATAATGCAATGTTCAGGCTTGGGGGATTTCCGGATTCTTTCTACACGGTTGCTGACATAGGCATAGAAACGTTTTGTCTGATTATATATGTAGCCCAAAGCAACTTTGCTGTCCATGTAGAACTTGATGTAATCTATCATGATGAGGGAGCATGGAGCCGGCTTCCCGGCTAATCAGGAAGCTGGGTGCCACGTCATTACGTGGCGCCCGGCTTCCTGATTGGCCAGAAAGCCGGCTCCATGCTTTCTCGTCACCTAGTGATGAGAAAGCATGGGGACGGCATCCCTGCTAATCTGGAAGCCAGATGGCGAGTCTTTACACGCCGCCCGGCTTCCCGGCTAATCAGGAAGCTAGGTGGTGACTCATTACACGTTGCCTGGCTTCCTTAATGGAACTTCCGGTATCGTTATGCGTTATCGGTGAGTACCGGGAAAAAAATATCGGTACTCGTACACTATACCGAAATACCGGTATTGGTGCATCCCTAATTCTTTTTCTAAAACATCACAGACTAATGATTGTAGGGCAGTACCTTTATAATTATGAAGAACTGTAACTCAAACCATGATTTTTCAGCAATGGAGAATGGCAACCAGCAATAGAGGACTACAGATCCCATCAATCCATGATTATACATCAATGGAAAATAACAACCAGCAATCATGGATTGCTGAGGTTTGTAGTCCTCTATAGCCATTTGCCATCCTCTATTGCATTTGATTAGCACTGTGATATACACCAATAAGAGAAGAACAATAGGCAGCAGCAGAATAAAAGTTTACTTACCTGCTCTCAGGAGAGTATGGCAAGCTCCAGAGGGGCTGGGAGGGTCACTCAGAAGTGCGGCGTTGTCTGCAGGCATTCACCAGGGCTGCATGCGGCGTCCCACCAGGGCTGCGTTCGAGAGTCACCAGGGCTGCGTTCAGGTGTCACCAGGGCTGCGTTCGGGTGTCACCAGGGCTGCGTTCTAGCTCCCACCAGGGCTGCATTTGGGTCTCAGCAGGACTGCACGCAGGTTTCACCAGGGCTGCACGCAGGTCTCACCAGGGCTGCACGCAGGTCTCACCAGGGCTACATTTGGGTGTCACCAGGGCTGTGTTCAGGTCTCAGCAGGGCTTCGTTTCGGTGTCACCAGGGCTGGGTTCGCTTCTCACCAGCACTGCATGTGGGGCTCTCCAGGGCTGTACTGGCTATTGTTGGGCTCTCCAGGGTTGTGTTTGGGTGTCACCAGGGATGCATGCAGGTCTTACCAGGACTGCGTTCTCATACTAGCTATTGCTGGGCACGAGGCACACCAGGGCTGCGGTTACGTCTCACCAGGGCTGTATGTGCAACTTTCCAGGGCTGTACCGGCAGGTGCCGGGTGTCGGGCTCTCCAGTGCTGTATGGCAGGTGTGGGGCTGTCCAGTGCTGTGCCGGTCTCAGGAAGGAGGAGATGTGTGGCCGGACCGGCACTGCCAAATACAGCTATGCCTGCGAGGTCCCCAGCAGGGTGCCTGAGTTCCCCAGCAAGCGCCGAACTTGTTTAAAAATTCAAAGGGCCGGTATCGACCCTTAGAATTGGGGCATTTTCAAGATCACGATATGCAGTCCGCATATAATTGTACATGGTATGATTACATGTGGTTTGGAATAGATAAATCATCTACTCTATACCGCATGTCATTTTACCATGGAATGCCAGATCACTCCGTGTAAACTGAGCCGTGCAGACAGGTAAAAAGATCATTGGTGTCAGTGGTTACTTATAAGAGGGAAGAGAGGAGAGGCTCCACTGGTCCCACACTACTGGCCTAGCCAGGTGACATTGGCCCTAAAACTTTGCAGGTACTATCTGGCAGAAGGTCAATTTGCCACTGCTAACTATTTAAGGAATCCCTAGCAACCTCTGAAAGAACCCTAGGGTTCCACCAAACCCTGGTTGAGAATGGCTCATCTAGTAGTAGTCCTTTATATAGTAGTAGTCCACTTAGGAAGGAGTCATTTTAAGAAATAAAGCTAAACTCCAGGGACAAAAATCCTTATTTACATGTATTCGTCACTAGCCACAAAGGATATAAATCCACTTTTTGTGCAACAAATGACTTTTCAAACCCAGCTATTAATGTGTAAACCTAGTAAAAGTAACAGTGGCCATCAATGTGTCACACATTGCACAGTGCTGAGAGTAGAGCTGTGGGAGAGACCCAGCCTGTCCACCCACTACAGGCTGCCTGCAGAAAACTACAGGAGGGGGTGGATACAAGACCAGTCACTAGACATGTGCGCCGGCAAAATAAATAGTTATGTTTTGCTTTCAATTGTTTTTGGTTCAGGTTGGAAAGATTGAGACAGAAGGAGCATGATCGAAAGTGAAGAGAGAGAAAGAAAGAAAGAGAGACAAAGAGCAAGGGTGAAAGAGAGAGTGACATAGAAAGAGAGGGCGAGTGAAAGCGAAAGAGAGGGAACAAGCAAGAGAGAGAAAGAGAGAGAGAGAGAGAGAGAGAGAGAGAGAGAGAGAGATCAAAAGAGAGAGGTGACCAAAAAGAAAGCGATTCAGTCTAACCAATTTAATTTATTCTTTAAAACTGTTGGCATTTTTAACCAAAGCTACCCAGGCATGGCAAAGAAAATAATAACGGAGCACTGTTGTAGTCTTTGAATAGAATTATCTGCATTAAACTGCTGAGTGACTGTATATGCAGAAGGCAGCTCCAGCAGATCAGAATGTGTGCAGTTGCACTTTGTTCTATTTTATGCAAATTACATTTACACAAGCCAGACAAGGGCACATTTTGCGCATACCAGAAACCATTTCTTAGTAAGGAGGTTTTAAAGTGGCTTAGTGGTTAGCACTCCTGCCTTGCAGCACTGGGTTCCTTGGTTCAAATATTGGCTAGGGTGCCATCTGCATGGAGTTTGCATGTTCTCCCTGTGATTGTGTGGGTTTCCTCCCACATTCCAAAGATATGCTGGTATGTTAATTGGACCTAGTATGTGTATGTATGCATGTGAGAAAGGGACCTTAGATTGTAAGCTCCTTGAGAGCAGAACTAATGTAGAATATGTAAAAAGCTGTGTAATTGTGTCAGTGCTATGTAAATAAATAAAGCAAACGCAATGATTTACATGCTGCCTAGTTGTTTCCTCTTTCCTATACAGTCAAAGGATTTGACTTTCCTGGCTCTTGGAAAAACGCAATTTGTAGTATGTACTGTAGTTTACATGCATAGTAAGCTGTTTGCCAACAATAATAACTTTTGTTTTGTATTCTCTTTTATTTTGTACCCAGCAATTGCAGATCTGCAGCCAACCGTAGATTGTGGAGCTGATACAATAACCGTTACCCTCAGCCAGTGTCTCCTGAATTCCCTGGGCTATGACTATAACAACATTACTTTGACAGACAAATCGTCTGACTGTATTTTTGGCTATAGCACTATTGTGAATGATCAAAGAATGTTCAGTATACAAATTCAAGCAGCAGAAGGATGGTGTGGAACTGTAATGGAGGTAAGACTTTTTAAAATAATTTTGTTTTAAATTTGTTCAAATTTGTTTTTATCTTTTAAAATTGTTGAAATAACTCTGTAACCATGTAAATCAAAAATGTGCCCAGTTCCAGACAGATCTGCCCAAATGCACAAATACATTCTGTCATTTCATCTATTTCCATTAGTACTATTCCCCTTGTTTAAATCACAGGGAGCTGGCTGTCTCATCTTGGATGCTGCAGCAGACCCCCCAATGATGTAGCACCAAATCTCACACATGCGCACACAGAGATCTGATGCCATTTATGTTTGCATATTGTTCTATGAATGGAGGAAAGTGATGCCTCCTGAGTTACCAACATCAAACGGCGCCAGATCTCTTTCTGTGCATGTGCAAGCTCTGGAGCCACCTATGTTAATATGCAGTTTTATGAATGGTAGATGCAGAGAGAATGACAGCAGAATGGTAGATGGTAGACAAGAATGACAGCAGGGTTGGGGACAACAGAAAAAAAAGAGTAAAAAAAAACCATAACAACATAAAAAAGGTCAATAAAAAAAAATTATGAAAAAAGGTCAGCGTTGTTAACAGTGAAAGAGGGGGATTAGACTGATGCAAAATTATTTTTTGAGGAAAGGTGTGCTTCATGAAATGTATCATAAAATTGAGACCTTGAACTATATAGTGAGCGATTGCTGTGCTATGGCATATGGTACACATGGTTAAAAAGAGTTGATTTCCTCTATGCAGACATATACTGCACACATATGATGCAGTCTTTCTACCTACAATGTATTTCTTAATTACTGCACAACAAGCAATAGACTAACCTCAATATGAAGCATCATTTTATAACAAATAAAAACTCTTCCATTTTTTGCACACAGAATTTAGCGCTAATAGTTGGGGACTACTCAGAGGCGTCAATAACAGAGAGCCTGACTTTTCAGAGGGGTTGACACCAAAAAAAGACTGTCATTTTGGTATCACCCCCCTCTGATGGTGTCGTCCAGTGCAGGCCTCACACCCCCTTGTGACTCCAATGAGACTACTTAGTCACCCACATTACAGGTGACCTTCTTTAAAATAGCTGAGGACTACTTAGCATCCAGTAAGGGCCGTTTACACCTAGCCACTCTGAAGCAGTGCATTTAACCATGCATGTTATGTCGTGTGTTTCAATAGTGGCTTCCTCCTCCAACCCCCCTTGTGTCGGCTTCAGCACTTCCTTCACTTCTCCTCGGATCCCCACTGCATAAAGCCGGGGGAGAGGCAGCGGGAATCCAGAAGAAAAGCTGCATGCTGAGCTCTGTGCGTGGCCAAGTGGCGGAGGATTGGTACATATTAGTGATATGTTCCGATCCTCTGTGCAGAGCAAACACTGGAGCGATCAGCCCATCACTCCAGTGTCTGTAAATAACCTTTTCTGAATGAATGGGAATACTTTCCATTCATTTAGAACAGATGCTGCAGAAAAAGAGATTGAGGACTTTGTGTTACACATCAAGGTACATTTTTGTTAACAGTTAAGGTACTTGAATGCATTTTTAGGGTTTAACTCCTGAGTTTAGTGTCACTTTAAAGAGAAACTTTACCCATGTCTTTGAAATGACAACAAAGACATCTTTAGAAATGCTTAGTAATGACAATCTACAGACAGATACTTATAGATAATTGCAGGCTTTTAATTCCAATTCCTTATTTTTCTTTATATGCATTATTTTTCTAAAACATTTGTTCTTTTCTTACAGCGTGATTACTTCTATGCCTATTATTCCAACTTTGTTCACATTGGTATACAGAACAAGTCCATAATCACTGTTAATCCTGTTAGATTTCAAACCACTTGCACTTACCACCTGCTACAGTTGGTAACTCTGAATATGACTTTGCATCCAATTATGGGAACTATTTTCTATGATTCCCTATGCCAGCTTAATCCAGAACAGAATACTGCAGCCAGAGTAGTGAACAATGACTTCTCAAGGTACAGTCTTTATATTAATCTTTTAAAAATACATTTAAAATAAATGTAATTCTTGACAGACATTGTTTCTTAATGCTTTTGCTTCAGAAAGTGATAACATTTTAACATTGATGCTTTATGCAGCAATATTGTTCACTGTAAGTATTTAAAAATTTCGATTAATCGAACACGAAAATTTTAATCAGTAACAGCCCTACTAAAAATAAATTATTATAAAGAAATATATTTTAACTCTCTTCTGCAGGAGGAGAGGCTCCAGCACTTGTCCAACTATGTTACATGAACAACACTACAGTAAAAGGGAACAATTGAAATCCCTACAGGTTAAAAATATAGAGAATGTTATAAAAAAAACCTGCAAAAATAAATTAGGTTAGCAAAGAAAAAAGCCCCAAAACAGATTGCAATTATATACAACAAACAGCCATAACATTATAACCACCCACTTAATATTGAGTAGGTCCCCGTTTGCCACTAAAACAGCCCTGACACGTCAAGGCATGGACTCCACTAGACCTCTGAAGGTAAGCTGTGATATCTGCCACCAAGCAGTCAGTAACCGATCCTTTAAGTTTTGTAGATTGGGAGGTGGGGCCCCCATGGATTGGACTTGTTTTCCCAGCACGGCCCGCAGATGCTGGATTGGATTGAGATCTGGAGAATTTTGGATTGAGATCTGGAGAATTTTGGAGGCCAAGTCAACACCTCGAACTGAATGTTGTGTTCCTCAAACCTTTTTTTAACCATTTTTGCAAGGGACAGGGTGCATTATCCTGCTGAAAGAGGCAATTGCCATCAAAGAATATTGTTTCCATAAAGGGGTGTACTTGGTCTGCAACAATGTTTAGGTAGGCGTTATGTGTCATATAACATCCACATGATAGGCAGGATCCATGGTTTCCCAGCAGTACATTGCCCAAAGTATCACACTGCCCCTGCCAGCTTGCCTTTTCCCATAGTGCATTCTGGTGCCATCTCTTCCCCAAGTGCCCCAAGCAATGCACACACACCTAGCCATCCATATTATGTAAAAAGAAAAGATTCAGACCACCCCACCTTGTTCCCTTGCTCCGTGGTCCAGTTCGGATGCTTACATGCCCATTGTAGGTACTTTTGGCGATGGACACCCTTCCCGGTCTGCAACTACGCAGCCCCATACACAACAAACTGTGAACTGTGTGACTTTCTATCGGAAACCAACATTCACTTTTTCAGCAATTTGAGCTACAGTAGCTCTTCTATTGGATCAAGCTACAAAGGCCATCCTTCGCTCCCCACGTGCACCCATGACCCTGTCGCCGGTTCACCTACTTTAGACCACTTTTGGGTAGGTCCTGAGTACAGCAGACAGTGGTGTATTTACGTATTTGGCTGCCCTAGGCAAGCCAAGCTTCGGCCGCCCTCGGCACCTTACTAGCCCCCCCCCCCCTGGGGGGGTTTAACTTTAGTCGCAGGCAGAGATTACAAGCCCGCCCAGCCCAGCGATCCCCCCCGGGAGGATTACTGGTACAGACGGGAGCCGGACAGCGCAGCCGAGGCTAGCTTCGGCCGCCCTCGGCACCTTACTAGCACCCCCCCCCCCTGGGGGGGTTTAACTTTAGTTGCAGGCAGAGATTACAAGCCCGCCCAGCCCAGCGATTCCTAGGCAAATGCCTACTTTGCCTCGCGGTAAATACGCCCCTGACAGCAGAACAGGTACATCCCACAAGAGCTTCAGTTTTGGAGTTGTTCTGACCCAGTTGCCTTAAAACCCTATGCTTGCCCATTTTTTCTACTTCCAATACATCAACTTCAGGAACAAAATTTTCACTTGCTGCCTAATATATCTCACCCACGTTCAGGTGCCATTGTAACAAGATAATCAATGTTATTCACTTCACCTTTCATTAATCATAATGTTATGGTTGATCGGTGTAAATTGTAAGAAGGAAAAAAGCTGATACTATAAAACTATGGGAAGTATAATTGCATAGGACAAAGCAGGGGTAGCAAACCTCCGGCCCTCCAGCTGTAGTGGAACTACAAATCCTATTCTGACTCCGATTGTTGTGATAGCAAAATATATCCCTTGGTGAGACCTCTATGCCTGGCCTGTATAAGCAGATATACTCACTGTGGACAATCCTCGTCAGATAGCTGAACTCGTCAATACCGATTCATTCAAAAGAGGTGTTTATTCTTTACATCAGGATTACAGCAGATGATAGGAACAGCAGATGAACGGTTATAGTATTGTGCGGTCAGAAAATGATGCCTTTCCTCCGTACTGTGCAGATTACCTGAGTGTCCTTGTTACATGTGGCTTTCAACTGTGCCCATGACACAGGAAGTACTGCACACAGGAAGAAGGGTGGGGCTACACTAGGGGAAAATACATCGTCACATGAGGAATAATTACAGAAAACATGTTTGTTACAACAAAAGGCCACTAGATGGCAGCATAGGATAACACATGGATTTAGCTATGAGAAAATAGTTAGGCAAATCACACTATATAAATTCTAACCTATATAACAATGCTAAT